>NC_034417.1:6102071-6355070 GCF_002078875.1 Numida meleagris
CGGTGGGGCCGGGGACGGCGGGCACGCAGCCAGCGCTGCCGCACGGCCCGGGCAGCCGCAAGCAGCGGCAGCCGGATCCCTAGGGCCGCCGCGCTGCCCTCCCTGGTGCCCCTCTCCTCAGCCCGGGGGCCCCGTCTTTGTCCCATGCAGTGCCATCAGCAACGGCTGTCGTTGCAAAAAGCGGCCCCGAGGGCACCTAGTGACCTGGGCAAGAGAGCCTCTGTAGGGGTGAGTGAAACAGCGGCAAGGAAGCAGCGCGGGGCTCCAGATGGGAATTTGGCTCCACTGACGTCTTGGGAAGAGAGATGGGCAAAGTGAGGTACTCTCTCAAAGCACACATGGCTGCTCAATCCCCAGCGGAGGTGCAGGGCCGGGGGCTCAGGTGTGCAATGGTTTGTCCAATACAGGAAAAATAACCTGGGCTGAGGAGTGCTGTGTTTAGCACTTGACAAACACGGGACTGAGTAAAATGATGCCAGAGTTCCTGCCTGGTGTAGGTGCAACGCTGCACAGCTGGAAAGCAGGCCCAGAAAATTCAGTGCGTTCTGTTGATCGTCAGGTTCCCATGTGCCACTGACATTTGTGACACTGTGCGTAGGCATTCAGTCCAAATCCCCAAATCCCCGATCTTCGGCTGCTGCACTAAATGAAGATCTAGGCAGCTGCATTCAAGGGAGGATGCCACTGAAGAGCCTCGCCTTTGCAAGAGGTGACTAAATGCTTGTTCTTCAAATCACCTAGCAAACGGCAGGCGGTTAGCCCATGTTCATTCCTAGACTTTAAAGTCCAGGTAATGTGTTTTGTGTTAAGCGCTGACCTAACTTATGGAGGCACTGTTTAAATGTTTTTCAATGTTGAGCTCAGGACCAGATGAACTGGGGCAACCTGAGCCGCTCAGCACACACATGCATCAGGCATTCTGGCACTTAAATATGGCGCAGTGGAACCATTCCCCTTTCAAATGAGCCAACCTGGAAACCAGCAAGTAGCAACAGTGACTCTCCTAAAGACGAGCTGATGTGGGAGCATACATTGATAGAATTCTCAGGTGGTTTGAAATAGTTTGTCTAGGCTGAGTTTTATTTTGGTTTCGGGGTGTTTGGTTTTTTTTTTTTTTTTGTGTGTGTGGTTTTTTTTTTTTTTTCTGTGAGATCTTGACCTTTCTGGAACGGCTAGCAAAGAGGAGGAGTGTGTTGCTAGGAGCTCCACGTTCCTCTCTGAGCAGCCAAGTTTTATCCATTTGTAATGAAACCCTTACCTGGCAGTGCTCTGAATACCTGGGTTTTACCTCTTCTTGTTTTGGAAGGAAACTCCTTTCCTCTTCCTCCTGTTATCTGCTGCTGTTATGGCACGGATGCCTCAGATATTTCTAGGTGGACAGTCAACAGCAGAAATTGTTAGCAAATTTGGAGAGGAAATCTACAGTTCAAGGCTGACCTCTGCTGTTGGCTCATTTTGCTGTGCACATTGTTTTGTTGACAGCCACCTCTCCACAGCTGATGAAGGCAGGATCACAGTGAAACCACTGGGAAGCTTGCATAGCTCACAGTCCTCAGGAGCCTTTCCCTTTAAGCCACACCAGTCTCTGTCTCCAGACTTGTTTGCACCAGGCCTCTCCATTTCCTTCTTGCTTCTTCGTTCCTTCTAGGCCATGCAGCCCACAGGAGGCGGGCTTGCTGCCTCACAGAGCTGCTGTGGTTGGGCACCAGTGCTTCCAGGAGTATCTATATCGTGCAGCAACTGGGAATGCAGAGTGGAAGTACTCGGAGCCGTTCTGCCAAGGTTGCCTCTTTCCTCCTCCAAGCTCATTGGCCAGGCACTCATGTTCAGAATGATGTCTTCTGAATTATTACTTGTTTAACAATAAGAAATCTATTAGACTTTAGTAGGCTTACATAAAATACCCAACGTTTACTTCATTTTTAAGAACAGATCAATAAAAATATAATTCCTAATTAGAAGAGATTAAAATGATAAACTATTCTGAGGATGATGCAGAAACCCCAAATTCCATTAGAAGAACTGAATGAATAATTCATAACTATTTATTTGATAAATCTTGATTCGTTTTTTTTGTTTGTGAAGAACTCATTTAAATGTATTTCATGTTAGCAAATTAAATGTTATAGGCACTTCTGAAATTACACACTGCCAATATTCTCTAATAGCAATCAGCAGCCAAGGTTCTTGATTAAACCGTGTTCTTTAAGTGCCAGTGGGCAGTTTGGTTAGGTGCATTCCTGTTAAAGGTTTTGCTTTTCTAGTCAGAGGTGCTGGTGTGAATGCACAGGAGCAGCAGGAAAGGTTGGAGTTTGCTTTCAGTAGTCATCCTGGCTAGTAACATTTCATCTCACAAAAAGTCCTCTTAAAGCCTTCTCTTGTGACACATGTTGACTTTGTAAAAGCACACTGCATCCAACTGAAAAGAAAGCTGTACAGTCTGTGGCCAGCAGAGGCTCTTTCCTTGGCCTCCAATGCCCACCAGAAATAGGACCCATTACTCTCTGGGCTTCAATTCTTGTTTCTGTTCTACATTATCCAGCCAGGTGATTTGGAGAGAGCCATCACCTCTCCTCAGATAAAGCCTTTCTAGACACAGTAGAATCATAGAATCATAGAATTGATCAGGTTAGAAAAGACCTTCAAGATCATCAAGTCCAACCACAACCCAACCATACTACCCTAACTCTAACAACCCACCACTAAATCATGTCCCTGAGCACCACATCCGAACGGTTTTTAAACACATTCAGGGGTGGTGACTCAACCACCTCCCTGGGGAGCCTGTTCCAGTGCTTAACAACCCTTTCTGTAAAGAAGTTTTTCCTGATATCCAACCTAAACCTCCCCTGGTGCAGCTTGAGGCCATTTCCCCTTGTCCTCTCACCTGTCACCAGTAAGAAGAGACCAGCCCCGCTCTCACTGCAATCACCTTTCAGGTATTTGAAGAGAGCAATGAGGTCTCCCCTCAGCCTCCTCTTCCCCAGACTAAACAGCCCCAGTTCCTTCAGTCTCTCCTCGTAGGGCATATTCTCCAAGCCCTTCCCCAACCTTGTTGCCCTTCTTTGGACCTGCTCCAGCACCTCAATGTTCTTTCTCACCAATGCCGAGTACAGGGGCAGGATTACTTCCTTAGTCCTGCTCCCCACCCCATTCCTGATCCAAGCCAGGATGCCATTGGCCTTCTTTGCCACCTGGGCACACTGCTGGCTCATACTCAGCCAACTGTCCATCAGCACACCAAGGTCCCTTTCTGTCAGGCAGCTTTCCAGCCACTCCTTCCCAAGCCTGTAGGGTTGCCTGGGGTTGTTGAGACCAAAGTGCAGGACCTGACACTTGGTCCTATTGAAACTCATAGGGTTTACCTTGGCCCATTGATCCAGTCTATCCAGGTCCCTCTGTAAAGCCTTTCTACCCTCTGGCAGATCAACACTCCCTCCCAACTTGGTGTCATCTGCAAACTTACTGAGGGCACACCCAATCTCCTCATCAAGATCATTGATGAAGATGTTGAATAGAAGCGGCCCCAGTAGCGAGCCCTGGGGGACCCCGCTCGTGACTGGCTGCAAAGTGGATTTAACTCCATTGACCACAACTCTTTGGGCTCTGCCATCCAGCGAGTGTTTCACCCAGCAGAGCCTATGCCCAAAAACTATGGGCAGCCAGCTTCTCCACAAGGATGCTGTGGGGGACAGTGTCAAAGGCCTTACTGAAGTCCAGGTAGATCACATCGACTAAGCGGGTCACCTTGTCATAGAATGAAATCAGGTTTGTCAGACAGGGTCTACCATTCATGAACCCATGCTGACTAGGCCTGATCCCGTTGTTGACCTTTAACTGATCCATGATGGCTCCCGAGATTATCCGTTCCATAACCTTCCCTGGCACTAAGGTGAGACTGGTAGGTCTGTAGCTACCAGGATAATCTTTCGGGCCCTTTTTAAAGATGGGCATCGTATTTGCTAGTCTCCAGTCCACCGGGACATCCCGGGTTAGCAAGGACTGTTGAAGGATGATGGAGTTTGGCTTGGCAACCTCATCTGCCAACTCCCTCGGCATTCTAGGTTGCAATCCATCTGGCCCCATGGATTTGTGAGCATCCAGCTTTCGCAGCAGGTCCAAAACTATCTCATCATGGATTATGCAGGGCCTGATGAGTGCAGATTCATCTCACAGGCTGTAAAAACTACAGTGGGTCTCCCACCGCTTCAGGGTATTTGCCTGAATATGGACAAGCCCTTAACAGCAGCTCATTTGACATGTACACTGGACATAATTAGACAAGGCAACGGTGCATCTGTTTTGCTTGTGAATACCCAATATATTCGCAGAGACAACAATATGCACAGATCATACATCTTCACAGGAAGGTCGGGCATAAGAAAACGCTTGTGGTAATAGCATTTGCCTAATGTCAGCGTGCTGCTTTTTGTTCCTTTATCTAGTATGTGAAGAAGTGCATGCATCTTGTGCAAAAGGCACACATCCTCACTTGGGTACTGTTTCAAGAGTCTGAGTGAGGCACAAAGCAATCGCAGAAACATGTTGGCATTCTGAATTTGTGACTCTGTAGAAAACTGTAAAATATTTCCCAGTTTTATTTATAAGGCTGATCTAGGACATTGGTAAGTTAAAAGAACCAGGGACTGAAGCTCATTAAGAGTGACTCATGTGACCATTACAAGATGTTGCAGTTGTCCAGGGATTGCAATATTCCCGAGGGTGAGGAATGTCCTTGTTTTCTGTCTGCACAGGTTACAGGCAAGCATGCAAAAGCATGCAGCTGCCTCATGCGACGGAAGATGGTAAGACAGCCCTGAGTGTGGGCTGGGAGAAGTGACCATCTTATACACAATCTGAAAGTGCCTGCAGCACTTTCTGACTTTGATCTAATATTGTGAAATTGCATGGACCCAGGGCTTCCATGTGCAAAAAAAGTCTGCTTCTCCTTCTTTTAGGGAAGAAGGTAGATGAGGCGAGGACTTCAAATGGTAACTTACAGCATGTATTAGATGAGACGTGCCCACGTTTATTTTAATGTTATTCAAAGTAAACTAATTACCTCTTTGATTGTTACCTTTATTTTTGAATTTTTATGTAGCGTTAGTGAAATAGTCTCATGTTATTAGTTACTCCCTCTTGTTTATTTTTCACAAGTAATAGTCTCACTGGTCGAGAATGTATCTGTGATAACTTTGATTTTCTTCCGTGCCCTGAAAAAATGGCCTGAAACAAAATAGCGCTCCTTCTTTGCCAAGAGGTAGCTTTGGTGATGACTTTTCTTTTGAAGGACAAATTAGTGCTCTAATATCTGGTTATTTTTGTAATTGAACTTTATTTTCTATACATCCAATCTCAATCAGAAGTTCATGAAGGTTATCTCTTTCTAAATTCTTAGCTCCTGCAGCAATATGTGATTTCCAGAAAACAATACATTCCTCAAATTGGTTTTTGGTTGGAAAGGATAAAAAAGGGCACAAACTGTTCTGCTGTGTAAAGATAACAAAGCTTCTGCACCCCCACTTTGCAAAAAGCAGCAACAGAGAGAGCATTTCTGAACAGTGCTCTTATGTGGAGAATAACAACTTGTAAAATTTGTCTAATGAATTTGTGTAACTAATGAGTAGTGCCCATGGCCAACAGCTTTTAGATTTCGTTCTCATCCCTTACTGCCGTTAGCATACGCATACATTAGTGTATGAGTATAGCTATTAAACAGCAGTGGGAACAACGCTGTGGAAATGTGTCAGAAGAAAACTTTGACTCTTCTGGTAGCTGGAGCTAAGGCTGAGTAATATGGCTGCTCCTGTGTCTGAAGGGCAGGAGGCACACCAAGCAGCTGCAGGGGTTTCTCAGCATTGCTACCCTACCCTGCTTTTTTCTGTTGAAAGCTCTCACCAGTTTTCATTTATGTCATGCTTAGCACATTTCCACTTTGATTCTATAAAAGGAATGACTTGTTCCTCTCCGTTTCACCTCTGCCATTTTCAGTCCCTTTAAGTCATTTTCTAATCCCAGGGCTTGGCCCTCATTTCTCACTGACACGGAGTTCACAGACACATACAGTCCCTTTGCCATCTTTTTGCATGAGTGTGAACAACTGAAAGTTGGCAAAATTGATTTTCTTCACCCTGGTTAATTTTAAGTAACTTCATAATGTAGGGTTCGCAGAAGCTAATTAAAGTTGACAAGAAATCTGCATGTTAGGCCTGCGGCTTTAACAGCTCCTCATCTAAAAGCATCTGAAAATCAACCTTATTTATCTTGTCCTAAAGCAACGCACTGAAAATTTCTCTTTGCTGAAAAAACTGCCATCTGGTAAAATTTAAATAACATGAATTCCACAAAAGAGGGTGGTTTTATCTGCAAAGACCATACTAATGGGGCTTTGACCATAAAGCTAAGCTCTAATCCTTTCAAAGATGGAAATATTTGAACAATGATTTTTTTTCCAGGCAGTAATGTTAAGTAATGTTGTACCAGAACTGGGAGCAAATTTGTTTAAACTGTGGAGATGTAGATGAGGCAGGGGATAGGAAACAGACCAGCCTTAGGAAGTCATGTTTCTACAGACAGGGTTTCTAAACCAAAAAGTAGTCAGGATGCTCTCTTCTGCTAAAGAATGCTGTTTTTTTTCCTTTAGAACACTAAGGCTTACGCATAGATTCATCACACAAATACATTTTTAATATGGCTGAAGGGAGAAAGAATTTCTTATTACTTCAGGTCTCTGCATTTTGTCTTGGAATGCATGGACTGCGAATTTGCAAGTGTAGTTCGTGTGTTGTAAAAACCAGCATTCCCCAGTACTTCTCCCAGCTTCTCCCACAAGTCTCAGTATCACCCTTGAAGTAAATCAGCCCGGTACTGATTAATTTTAATTAATCACTGCTGAAGGTGCAGTTGATATTTTTCAAGCATTTGGAACAGACATCCTATATCACCTTCTATTTTAAATGAGATTGTGTCCTTTCTCTATAATTGCATCCTTTGTGCCAGCCCAGCGCACTGGTATCATCAGAAGCCTACAAAGGGACAAATGCCGCGGCAATTCGCGAGGGACAGCAGCAGAGCTCGTCCCGCACAGCTCAGTGCAGTGGCTGCCTGTCATACCGCAGTGCTGGGTGCTCTTTGCCTCCAAATGGTGACAGCTTCATGTCTTGCAAAGGGCAGCATTCAGAGAATGGAAACAAAAGAGAGTACTGCACATTTGGATCCCTCAGAGGCAGGGAGATTTTCAAAGAGCGATTCCTTGCTGGACTAAGAGGAACACTCAAGCCACTACCAGTGGCTTTTTGCTGATGAGGAGTGACAGACCTCTGGCTGTGGCAGTGGCCAACAAACATCACCACGATTGTGTTTACTTAAGCAATTAGTGAGTCTCAGCAGTTACAGTCTGTTTTTCTGGTCATCTGAACAGCTGTTAGTCTGAAGATCACATGACACACTTAGAAGGTTATGTTTGCAGGATGGCAGATTGTCACAGCATACCTAAATTAGGACCTGTGACTCTCAAATAAAAATTCATTCAGTATCAGAAGACCACGTTTAACAGTAACTTTCTTCAGTGTGAAAAAGGAGACCCCTAAACAAAGCACATGCTTTCCTGAGCTGTTCCGGCTGTCAGTGTCTGCTGTTGCCTGTTCACTGCCAGACTGAATCCTTTTCCCTGTTTTGGGCAGCTGCTTCATTCTGCCTGTCTGGTTCTGCAGTCCCTTCTCTATCTTTTCATTATTTGTCTTAATTCATGTTCTAATACTTCTTGGTAAAATGGCCCTGTACAAGAGTGCAGACATACCACAGGGAAAGAATGAGGACAGCACTGTTTAGCTGGGCTTTAGGTCAGAGGCACGGAGGGTGTGAGATAGACAGCGAGCACTGCTGTGTCACTGGGGGAGGAGCTGGAACTCACTTCGGTATATGTTTTGATGGGAAATTCACTGCAAATAATTCAAACCACCAAGTGCGGTCCCTTTTATCTGAATACAGAAATGAAGACCCAGGCACAGCGTGTCCAAAGCGCTGAGGAAGATGAGGTGTGGGTTTGCTGTATTCAGAAGTGCATGCCATGTTTTTCTGAGTGGGCAGCACAGCGGTACCATGCTGTGGCTTCCCAAGCATGGCAAATAGAACCATCAGAAAGGGCCCACTGCCTCCCAGGGCTCTCAGAAACAGCCAGGCGTGTAGGAGTAGTGGGTCCTTCTTCTTGCTGCGCTTCTGGTGTTATTGCTTGTGACAAAGTGAGTGGGATTTTTCCTACTCATTCCTGGTTTCAAAGAAGACCGGCCAGCCAATCTACTCATCATATCTCACAGACTGCACAGCCAGGGACTGTCGGTGGGCGTAGCAAGTGTCAGCAGCGTACATCACGAAGCAGAAGAATGTACACAAGCAGTCTGACTGTTGTCAATGGAAGTGGGAAAGAAAGGCTGAAGTGCTGGGTATCAGCTCCCTGTGCTCAGCTCCAGCTGTTAGCCCCCTTCCTGCAGAAGGAGGAGGCCTCGTGCCTCTGTTCTAGCAGGCTGGGTGGGATTCTGGCTCACACATGGCTCGCATAGCATATGGCTTATCACTAGTCCTGAGGAATTACTGGGGTGCATTTTGGTGCATACTGTCTCTGGAAAATAACTGCACAACACAGTGTACGCTTTGAATGAGCCAGATGCAAATAACAGAACACTCGGTGTTTCTGAGCTGGCGAGAGCTAGGCACGGTTTAGGGTGACATCCCCTCAGAATCCCTGGACTCCTATCTCGACAGATTTCAGAGGTATATAAGATTCGATTGGTATGTTTTGGAAAGCACATCCATTTATTTTAAGCACATATTTAGGGCTTCACTTATTTCCACATTGTTCAGAACGTAGTGAGGTGCTTGACTAAAATGAGGCCTTGCTGAGCAGCAAGTGCCACAGAGCTGAGCTGGGGCCAGAGAGGGAATGGCGTGCTTGTGTGAATGGTGTCTTCCAATCAGATGTTGAAGTAATGCATGTAAATGAAGTCTGAAGCCGTATGTATCTCATCTCCTCAGCAATCAAGAACCTACAGCAGAAATGACTCGATGTTGGTCACAGCACAGATACATGCAGTAACTCCTTGATGAGCAAACTGCTTGGTAGCACTGAAATCAGACATACAAAAAGGGAAGATTTTTCCAGCAACAGGCCTTCCTTTGATTTTAAAGTGATAGTTCTTAAAATAAAACTGCTCTGTTTTTCAGTGAAATCAAGAGGATTTTGTAGGCATGAGGGAATGCAAATTGCTTTCAGTGTGCTTAAATTATATGTAAACCAGCACACTTTGTTCCTACAATTGTTATGGACAAATCTATTTGAAAACTTCCTTCTAGTATGATTGAGAGGATGAATAAAAGGAAAAAGAGAAGAACGGGGCCATGAATTAGAGAGAGAAAGAAACAACTTTATTTCTTTCAGACATTTTAATTATGTTGGAGCTGTTTTTCAAGCTTGGATAAGCTCACAGGTGTTTCCTATAGCACTAGATTTGCAGAAGGAATTTTAGACCACTGGTTGCTTTACCGAATAATTATAAGTTACAAGATAGCGACTAAAATGGACTAAAAACCTGAACAAAATTTCGTCTACTGATTAGAACAGCATAGTTGGAATGCTTTCTTACATTC
Organism: Numida meleagris; assembly: GCF_002078875.1. NCBI lineage: Eukaryota > Metazoa > Chordata > Aves > Galliformes > Numididae > Numida > Numida meleagris. The sequence goes on from NC_034417.1 coordinate 6,111,714, forward strand.
AAGGGTAAGTTTGCTTCACACAGTTCTGAGTCTCTTCCTCTGCATGTCTTGCTAGTGTGGATGCAAGAGGCCAAATCCATTGTTTTGTTAACAGTACTGGTATTGAATTTGACTCACTGGTATATAAAAGCATAAGAAAAATTATTTTGGTTATCTGGACCAGGCAAATATAGCAAGACATGTAGGAGAGCTTATGGAAAGCTTTCTGTTGTCGTAGTTGATTTTTCAAGAAGGGATGTTTGGATACCTGGACTTCATTTAAAGAAACTGGGCCTTCAGAGAGTTGTCTATTGTTACTAAATACAGAGAGCACATTCCAAAGTAAAGCAGTGTTTCTGCTTTTGCTAATTCACATAAGTGGATCTTAGTTTTTATTTGAAGCTCTTGTTCCAAATAAGTCCTCAGGGATGCCTAAATAAAAATTCTGTGGACCTCTTTAACGGCTGCAATTCAAGGCTATCTTTGTCACGGTCAAGACAGTTACTCAGGATTTCTGCTTAATTATGAAGATAATGCAGTGTGGCAGGTCAGAGGCAACAATAGCATTGCTAGTGCCAGGCTGCAAGGATAGCTTATAAGTAACTGAGATGGCTTGAACATTTTAATTTAATGTATCAATTTGCTGATGCATTGTCTGTGATAGTGATATTTATAACCTAGATTTCAATGTATTCACATGATGATGATGCAGAGATAAAATACGTTGATAATAGTACGGTTTTCAAAAGCACTACAGCACATGTCATACATTTTAAAGAGCTTCTGATCACCTGGGAGCTTAAGTCTTAAGGAAAGCCAATGAATATATATGCCTAAGAGCAGGTTTTCTAAGCAGACAGCTGCATTTTATTCTTAGAAGTGTGGCTTTTAATAAATCACTTGAGCATTTAAAAAAAAAATTACAGTATCTCTTGCATTAATTATAATGTTTAAATATAGTGTAATGAACTCATTTAAACGGGTTGATTTGAGAGTTTTGAATATCAAAGCCCAGAAATCCCCAGATAAGCGTGTTGCAAGAACACTATTTCCCCAAACGTCTCTTATAAATGGGGAGTCAGCTGAATGCATCTTATATAAACCAGGCAAAGGTGTTAACTTACTGCTGAGCACGCTGGGGTATTTTGTGATACAGGACTGGTAGCTACCTTGTCAGCATCATCTCTGTTTGGATAGCTCACTGAGCAGCAGTCTGGCAGTAATACATTTTTCCTTACTGTTGACCTAGTCTGAAGTTGAGTCCCTCCAGGAACTCCGGTCCCTCAGGACCCTCCATTCATTTCTCTAATGCGTTCTGAGCTGTCCTAGGTTTTCTGTAGCTTCTTTGTCTACATATAGCAGTATCTTTGATTCGTGCATTAGGTTGCCAAATTCAGCCCTAAACACCAATGTAAGTGTATTGGTTTTCTAGTTTTAGGAGGATGTTACAGGTTCAAGAAAGCAGTAGGATTCCTGTGAGGAGAATGAAGTGTATTTGTCCTGTGAAGGTAGAGTTGCCCCGGTGATGCAGAGCAGGACACTGATAGGTTCCCACCTGAGGAAGCTTGACTTTCAGGTTAAGAACTGGAAAGAGAGATGCTTTTCTAAAACCATTGGCTCTATTAGAGTGGTAACTTTTTTTTTTTTTTTTAAATAATCGAATTGGTACCTGCCTATCTACCCTTACCTTGAGGGAAGGGTTAGCTGAATTTTGGATGAGATTTTAACATGAATGCTTGTAGATTTGCTATTTTGTGATTTGTGTTGTTGTGTTTAATAATGTCTGTAAGTTTATAAGCATCTTATTGTTGGTGCTAGCATGTGTTCCGTTTAATTATGTGAGAAGGGTACTTCTGTAATTCAGAACCCAGTGAGGGATTTTCAAGTGACTTCCACGCATTTATTTTTTTCAATAGGGACTGCATAGCTTATGAGAAAAGCAGGAATGCAGTTGTTCGGCTGACGAAGCTGAAGCACAAAGTAAGGCAGAAGAAGATGACAGGCAGGTAAGTTCTCTGTTTTTCTCTTTGACCATCTTGCAAACTTGACATGTGATTCTGGGGAGATTTCTTCTGGGAAAGCTCCGTTGAATTCAAACAAAATAAGATTTAAAGCTAGTATGGTGAAATACTCTGTAGAGCTCAGCTTCTGGATCTCATCTTTCTTAGGTCTGTCTGCAAGGCCTAACTCCGTCTTCTTAATTGTGCCTTGAGCTATATAATTTAACTAAAGGATTAGGGCTTTAATAACCGACCTAATAAAAGGAGCTCAGGCTCATGTGAGGCTGCAGTACTAACCATGCAAGGTTCCTAGTTTGATTCAGGTGCCTATTATGTTCCTCATGGAAAGACTGGATTGGGTACTGTGGAGAATGTTGTGTTGGGTACAGAGCCACCTAAGGCAAAAGGGTTAAGAAATACTGGGAATATGTGCAGGGCTTAAACGTTGTCTTTCTCTCTCCCTCTCTGTCCAAAGGCACTTATGTCTTCTCTATCTCATGTATCTCACAGAAAATAATTCAAAATTCATTTTGGGAAAATTAGAATGATTGTTTAAACTGATGCTTGTATTACTGGTGAAATTGAGCCTTAATTACAAGGCATGTTTATGTATACAATGTAAAGCCTCATCAATTGAAATGCATGGTGCCACTTCATCTAAGGGATACTTTTGTGAAAACCAAGCTCGCCTTGCATGAAGCAGCATGCTTGCTTAGATGCCAAATGTATGTATGTGTGCAAGTTTCAGAATTAACCACTACATGTGTCTGTGAGTAGAGTATAAATAACAGTTGAGTTTGTTTGTCATTTGCAATTAATGCCCAGGTGTCCTTGGGCTGAGAAGGCCCCTGAGTGCCAAACCCTCTGCTCAGGCCCACTATTCTAATGCACCTTACCTTGCTTCTCTGAATGCTTTTATAGGAAAAGGTTCTCAGATGAGCAGAGCAGTGAATTTGCTTCATTTCTCCTTTATAACCTTCTGAAGGATGATTAAAGTTTCTTATTTTCCAAAATCCTGCAGTTCTGCTTTTAATACCATAATATTTTGTCATCCTCACCAGATATGAAGTTACTACCTTGCTGTAGTGCAGATGACTCTGCTCTTAGCCCCTTTGTTTAGAACTTACCTTGAATCCTCCTTTGTTTCTCTATAAGCACAATGAGGTCTTTTTTCAGGGCCAGTGACAAGCAGGAAGAGCTTCACAATTGTCATTAAACGTATGAGTTGTTTGTCCTCTGCTTGGGTTTAAGACCTTATGTATCAACCACTAACTTCATATCAGTGGGGCTTCTCCTGATTGCTGTGCTTTATTGTGAACCACATCACAGGTGTTGGAGGGCCTGGTGGGTTTTTTTTCCCTGATTTGGTGCTTGCTGTGTGGCATTGCCATTTGTTTGTGTACAGATACGGAGCAGTCCCAGACTTTCACTGCAGGCCACAGAGGGACTCGTGCTTAACACAATCTCTATATTTTTGCCTTGGTTAATGAATTTGTCCTAACAACTGCAGTCCATGAGACGTATTTTGACTTAGCAAAATAATGTGTGTGATTTCCCTAAGCGTTTCCTGCCTGCTCGGAGCCATTCCAGAGCTGCCAATTCATGCGGATATCAGCCTGCCTGCCTTGGCTTGACAAGATCAGCAGTGACATCAGGTGACAGCAGGGCCTTGGGGACAGAATGATGCCCAATTCCTTCATTTCTTTTCCTCATTTTCCTCATTATGTTTTGAATTTAATGTGGTGCTGGAGTCAGCACAGCCAGGGCAACTTAATGAACGTAAATAATCAATTTACTGCTAGATAGTTTACTGAAACAAAGAGCACAAAGCTGCAAATTGTGGACCCAAATGATCCCAAAATGAATTAGGAGATCTAGTGCCCCAGCACTGTGCTCTGTGTCGTGATGTCAATATTCTTGGCTCTTCCTGATCTTCCTTTATTCTGGATAAAAGATAAATACAAATTAACAGTGGTAACATTACATTATCCACTTTTTGTCTTGTTAGTTTATGAAAACTGGAAACCCCAAGTGTTACCCAGTGGTTGGGTTTGTTTGTTTATTGGGTTCTTTTTGCTGTTGATGTGACAAGATACCAGGAGACCGTACCAGAGACCAACTATCACTTTTATTTTGCAGTGTGAAACGTTATACATGCAAAGAGGTAAGCAGGCAGCTTACTCTATGCTGTGAGCTGCCACATTCAATTTAGTGAGATTAATCTCTGAAAGGAAAGCATGTGTGGAATTGGGTCACAGTGCTCCACATATTCAAAACTGCACAAAATGCAAAGTGGTCAATTTTCCCCTGAAAGATCTTTGTGAACTGAATAAGGTTTATTAATTCTAGTAGTGAACAAGTTGGCATCTACCTTTTAAGAACATGACAGTAGCATAAAATATTTAACTTCCGTTGTTTTCAGCTACCTGCATTTTGAACGCTCTACTTTGCTATACCTTCTTAGAATGTTGTGGTTTATATATTACAAAAGGTGCTCACACTGTACTGGAATTACAAATCTCAGACCTAGGGAACAATAAAGGAGTATGGGACTGCATAAGAATTCAGGGTTGTGTATGCAGATGTGTACATTCTAACATTTGCAGTTGTGGAACCCTTTAAGTTTTTGTGGCAAATGAAGCATCCTCTGTAGCTGCCAACACAGGATACTGCCTCAGCTGTGAGGCTGTTCTGATTGTGTATGTGGGTGTATATGGGTGCCAGATATGAGTACAGATTTATTGTCTCAATGTATTGTATATTACTTCATTTGTGGTGTTTTGGTTTAGGTCTCATCCCTTCATGCATTAATTTCCTGAAAACTTTGTTCAGGACCCACATAGGCAAGAACAGGCAGGTGCTGAGATGCTTGTAGTGCTTGAAACTACAGAAGAAGCCAGAGCGAAGTACTAGCTCAGCTCAGTATAAATTGCTGTTGGAATTGTACAGGTTTGGCATCTTTTTCTCAGTCTGTGAAGGAGCCTCAGTCTCCCTCATTTTTATGTGCATTCCATCAAATGCACACAGCATACAGTGTCTGACTGTACAAGTCCTGCAGCCTGACCAAACCTAACTCTAGTCTGTCTTCAGCACGCTGGCTGAGTTCCAGATGTCTCTCATGGCTTTGCTGTAGGCTTTCTGTGCTGTGACAATTACTCCTTCGATTTCCTTCTTGAAACTAGGTCTTGGTTTGGTGTGCATCAGTGATGCTGCACTGAGCTCAAAATACTTTTTTTTTCCCGCTGATCTACGCCAGCAAAAGTTACTGTCCCAAGTATTTTTGCACTATTTGAGGCTATTCCAGTATTATTATATTGAGATAATCCTAGCATGGATTGAGAGCAGCATTTTGTTCTAGCCCCAGGGCATCACCTGCTAGCAACTGTTTGGATTATCCTGTGGTCCTCGTGCCAGAGCTCCTGTCAGGAGGGGAGGCAGTGCTGGGGTAAGAACCCTGCATGTCAGCAGCTGCTCCTGAGACTATCTGCTTGAAATGCATGTTGCTCTTTGAGCTCTGCTTGATTTTAAGGTTCTGTATTTGAGAAGAACTGCCGGTAAATTTCATCTGGTTTTACCTTACCTTTTAATGCTGTGTGTTGACCTAAGTTTTGTTGACAGAAATGATAGCAAAGGACCTTGGTTTCCACTCGGTGTTCTTTGCACAGTCTAAAGGATCACACCAATCTCCCTCAGAATTCTACTCGTTGAAACATCAGTCTTTATTCCAAAGACATAGCTTTCTAAAGTTTCGATATACTTTTTTCTTTTGTCCAAATGCAAAATATTTCTTAAACTGAGGTGAACCTGCAAGCGGTGGTATTACAGCACTTAGGCATCACCCCAGTACAGCCAGCACCTTCCTTTACTTGACAAGAGAAACGGTGACACCCAGTGGCCAATGCAATTGAAGACTTGTACTGAATTTCTGTGAGGTTTTTCTTTGAAATTACCTCTGAATTTCTTATGCCATGGGGAAGGCCATAGGAAGAACCCCTTGTCTATGTGTAGGAGGACTTCATCTGTTTTTCGTGCCTCTTACTAGGCATTTCTGTAATTGAAATGTGTGTCTTCTGAGCATTTTAATTCAAAGATAAGGAGAGCATTCTCTGTTGCTGACTGCTAACAGAGAAACGTAGAAACGGAACAAAGTTGGTTCAGTTTGACTTGGGGTAACATGAGTATGCTGCTGTATGTTTTCTTTCATGCTATTTTTCTCTAATGTCAAAACTGTGTCCACTGAACTAGATTACTGTGTGATTACTAAAGATCAACAATATCAAAGTGCACTACATAAACAATTGGGTATTGAAGTCAAGATAATCCTTTTAACTTTTTATTTGCATCATTAACTTGCCTAATGAGTGTAAATAACACAATTATTCTGTAACTATTGACAATTCAATTTCCAGTAAGTTCTGGATGCGCAGTGCTGTGCTTTCACTGTGGTATCACATGAGGAAGAGGCATGTACTCTGGTTTAAAAGTTTTTCATGAGGTTACCCGCTGATGCTTTGCTGTGTCATTCAGACTGAACACTGTGGTCTGCAGAATGCAAGCACTTAAAGCTTTATGCAAGCTGAAGAGCTGACAAAAGTAAGGTTTTTATCTCATGAGTGGAAATGGTCTGCTTTAGTCTGGCCCCTGCAACTTCCCTTGCAGTGATGTTATGGGATAGGGCATAGGTAGCTGGTGGGTTCTGCAGCAGTGAATATGAAATCCCTATGCTCAGCTGCTGTTACTCTTCATAGGTGTTCATATTTTTTCTCCTTTAAAAATAATAATAATAATAAAATGCTGTCTATGATAGTTTGCCAGCTTGCTTATATTTACTTTTCTTCCAGAATTTTTTGTTACTTCATGTTTTCTCTAGATGATTCTTACATCAGTACTGGTATGATGAAGTAACTCGGTGTAAGGCAAATTATGTACAAAATGTGTTTGTTTGAAGAATGATGTTATCTCTTCCTTTGCAGCTACTTAAAAAACAAGTCAGGAACCTCTGGCTCCAGGGACTTAATCCTTGTGTCTTGGTTAATGATAAACATGATAAACAGCAGTATACATCTATATTGTTTGAATGAAACTACTCAGAAAGAGTATGACTACATAAAAGGCAATGATGAGAACTAAACAGCAGTGTAGAAAATTTTTCTTAAGCAGAAATAATGCTGTACATCTTACAAGAAGCTTCCAGTGTCGCTCTCAGTTCCTGTTTGGTTTTTATCAAATGCAGCGTGCTAGAGTGAGGAGCAAAAGTGGATAAACTAAAAGAAGAAATAGGAAGCATTAAGGTAGATACTGCTGGTATCTTCCACATGCAGAGATGTGTTCACTGCATGCAAGTCTGTGATTGTGACCAAAGTCAGATAACAGCCAGTTACTTGTGTCAGAGAGGTGCATAAAGCAAAAAGAAAGATCCACAAGCTGTGTAAGGGATGTGTACACAAGAATTTCATAAAAACTGCTGCTCTTGTCCTTTCAGATTTAAAAGGCAAAATCATGATCTGGATTATGGAAATGAATGTGTCCGTCTTTTCCGCATCTCCAGCTGAAGGCCCTCTCTTTCCTTGGAAAGCTATCTTTTTTTTTTTTTAGAAAAAGAAACCCAATAAGTATGTCTGAGTAGCCATACGGGTACTTGGTAACATCCTTGCTTGACTTTTCATTTGTTGATTTGCAGGGGTCAGTTGTTCAGGCAATGGAGCCATCTTAAAAACCCTTGTCACAGTTAGCCTGAGGCTTCCATGTGAATTCCTGGTCTCCATGCCCTAGCAAGAGTTCTTCCATTCATTGTGCATAACACCAGTTCTTATTGTTGTATTAGAAAAAGTTTTGCTTTGGATTTGATTTGGCATTTGGGTTGATTTGGGTTTGAATTTAAGAATAATCAGAGCCGAAACCTATGTATTCAAGTATGTTAGCGAATGCTCTCTAAAATGCAAATCAAAAGTACTGGCATCACGTGATTGTTTTCTTCTATTCCACCTGAGAGATATTATTTGTAAGCTTAGAGCTTTGGGATTGTTGGTTTGCTATGTATGCTCCTCATACTTGCTTTCAGCTGCACTGTTATCAACATTTTTAATGGTAACTTCTGAAAAGTGAAGAGAGAAAAGTCTTCTGATTTCAGAAACATCCTTGGAAAGGCAGCTCTTGTGTTTCAATCACAAAGATGCTTCAGCATTTAAAGTTGTACATTGCAGGAGTCCCTATCTTTATCTTGTGCTGCTGGAAGCTGTTATACTGATATAATATTTGGCTTTAGATTTGTAGAACTGGGACCTCCTACAGCAGCATGGTTTGGAGTTGCAGACACCCCTGAAATTCCTGCTTCTGAAATGCTTCCATAAGGAGAACTCAGTCAGCCCAGAAGAATGTAATTGTTATACCTGCCTCCTGTGCTCTGTGTGCTCCAGAAAGCAGTCCCAATCTGAGTGAGATATGAATTGCTCTCTGAGCTCCTCTACTGAGCTTTTTGAGAAGGGAATTTTTTGAGAGGGGAATTTTCCTTCCGGGACCAGTGGTGGACCTGCTGATTCAACTTCTCATGCTGGTTTGGAAGGGCTTAGCAGATCTTTGGGTTTCGTGTTTTTTCTTATTCTTTGTTCAAAAACCATGTATCCCCTAGGAAAAAATGTTGCACGCCTTTGTATCTTCATTGAATTTCTATTAAATGAAAGGCCAGGAGAGAAAAAAAGATCTGCCTCACTGTATAATGAGTTTCTATATTGCTTAAGCTTTAAAGTAAGCACAAATTATGAAGACCCTCCAGCCTTATCCTGCAATTCAGGTAATAATGGCATCATATTCAAGCACGTGGAACAAAACCAATCTCCAGCATAACATATTTCAGTTCATCAAAGGAGCAGGAGTTAAGGAGTTTTCCCTGCAGGGTCACAGAGATTCAATATAACCTTGAATCACACAAGATTTTATAAGAGAAACATTTTATTAAATTCATATATAACTGTTTATCTGTTTCCCTCTATGCTTTTTTGTATTGTACAATACTCTCTAGGGTACAGATTTGCAACTACAGAAGAAAAAGTGTTGAGTTTTTGTTCCACCTCTTCTCACTTCTTTATACGTCCAGGGTTTTTGTTAATTTTACAAAACACCAGTGATAGCTTTGCCAATGCACTTGGCTAAATATTTAAGAATAGATAAGAATATAGACGTGAAGAAAGAATTAATTTTTAGACAGTTCCCAAGACACATCTGTGAGAATGTCGTTGTCTTCCTTTAATAAACTGGGCTTCCATTTTAGCTGCCATTGTAAATGTACTTTACAGCACATGGATGGTACAAAGCAGGAATAACAGAGGCAGCGTGATTATCTGAGAGCACTGAAAGTCAGAGCTGCAAAAAATTCAGGTATCTTTGCATTAAAATACCTTCAACTATGTAGGAAGTGGATAGTGGATATAAATTTAGGTAGTAATCCTGTAAAGATTAGTGCTTATTTTCTTGATTATTATTATTTTAATACACACTCCACTGTCCTAGTGAAGGTAATGGGAATGATTTTAGAGCCTTTATTTATTTATTTTAATATGGTAAGTCTGTGGGCCATAGCTTGTTTTGTGGAAGTGAAGAAACACTTGCCACTGGTTGTCCAAACAGGAGTCTGGTTCTGCAGTATTATCAAGAAAACAATCAGTCTATAAAGACAGTGGAAAGACATCCAGTTATCCAATTTGTACAAGCATTACTGCTAACTTCTATAAGTTAATAGTATTTTTGTATATGAATTTCTGTGTACAGGATAAGTTAATAGGATGCTGGATGAAGCCTCTTGTGAGTGCTTAATCCAGGATGATTTGAAAACATATGGAAAATCAAGCTATGACTGACAATATAAAATCAAAATATATATTTTCCCATATAGATTAATATTTTGTATGGGTGCTTATTTTCAGTGCGTAATCTATTTTGAGAATGAACATAGGCACTGTGTTATTATTTGGAAACACCATGGACTCAATTACCAATTCAAACCTACTAAATTAGAATCTACTTAAATTTGAAGAGTTAGTTGTTGAACTTCAGAGACATTTCTAATCTGATCATAAACTGCGTTTTATGTTACATTACATTCTCCAGACTGTTAGATTATCACTTTTTCTTTTGTTTTCAAACCTTTCAAAGCTTTTATCGATAAAATGAAACAAGTCACAAGAACACATGCCCAAGTAGAAAATACTGTTATATAAATATTTTACCTTGTCTCAAGTCCACTTGGTTAGTCACCTAAAAAGGCCACAATACTTAAGACCACAAGTTGTTTCGTACATTGTTCATGAATCATTTTTAGTCTACAACTACATTACTTAATACTATTTAGTTTACACACGCGCGTGCACACGGGATATTTGCACAACTAAACAAAAGCTTTTTTGAAAGTATCTAAGTTTAGAAAATTGGTCTGTTCAGTGCCAGTTCTGTCTCACAGGGAGTCAATGTCCTGTAATGATAGAGAAGGTTGCTGCAAAAATGTCCATCAAATTCAAAGACAGCAATATGTATCAAGGTGGCCAAACTGATACTAAACAAGTGATATCAACTTGTTTTGTTTTTTTGTGTCTATTTGTTTTTAAATAAAAAGGAAAAGAAAAAGCAGGGGTGCAGATGCTTATATATATATATATATATATATATATAAGCATATAATTGCCTGATCAAGCCTACACAACTGGGGAGCACTGAAATGCTGTTAGCAAATCAGGTGCCAGCGTCGCCAATATATTACTCCAGTTTTACAGTTGGCAATCTCCTGAGAGCAGCTAGAGTAGTGCAGTGGCAAAGCAGCACCTCAGCCCATAAACGCTTTTTGTCAATCGATCTATTAAAAGCTTGCATTTACCACTTAAGTAAACATACAGACCTGCGCAACAGCAGCATGTCTTTCAGTACATGCATTTAACTGGAACAAGGCTATAGTCTGCCTATTCAGCCAGGTATGTGTCCATCTCAGTCAAAATCTTGCAGTCACGGTCCAGCCTCCCCCCACACTGGAACCTCCTGCTTCATTTGGTGGATCTGCTTCTGCAGGTCATCTCTGTCAAGTTTCATTTTTGCTTCTAGAACTTGCCGTAGAGATCCAATGCTCTCATAGATAGCTGCAAATCCTAATTGAAGATGAGAGATAAATTAGTTTGTAATCTAAAGCAATATGGCATAGTTGGTAACAGAATATTCTTCCTACCACAATATTCAGTTTTCCCTTGGGAAGATGGGAAAAGTCCTGAAGAAAAATAGGACTTTCATTATGCTGGCATACTAATGGCAAAATGCCCCTGATCACAGCCAAACTGTGCCAGTGTAGGTTTGGGGGAAGCAATTCTAAGCTAGTAAGGTGTCACCTCTTGTTGCTGTGAGTTTCACACTTAGTGAAAATCCTCCTGAATGCCACAGATGCAGCCCAGTGTCTTTAAATTACTTTTGTACAAAATGTCTCTGCTTGTACCATATTAAAGGTCAACATTACCACAATTCAGAATGAAGATCTTGTTTAATTATGGCCCTACCAGCATTAACTTCAGCTTTCATTTCTTTTATATCTTCATTAATCTCATCTTGAAGTTTGCCAATGCGAATATTTATCTTTTCTTCAGTCTGTTGCGTTTCATGTGCTTCCATGGTTATCTTCTGTATTTCTTCTATTTTGTTGATTTTCTCTGATATTTGGTTGAATTTCATCTCTATAGCTCTTTCACTCATTTCCTGGAGCCAGGGAAAATAATTTTAATGATTTAGTATGCATATGAAGTGAGTGGCCTTTCCCAGATATGCGATAGGTATCGATCAATCGCATTTTCTTATGTGGAACTTAAAGGTGTAAGGAATTAAAATTTATTTCAGAAAGCATTTTCAAATGATTCGATAGCAGGCTAAAATACCGATGTATTGAAAGTGGTCAGATTTATTTCAAGACTCTCAGTCCATGGGAATGTTACACTAGACATCGGTGAAAAGAGAGTTCTGCAAATGTTGGTGAAGTCTGAAAGTCTCACTCAAATAACATCCCTGTAACCAGTAAAGCTTTTGAATACTTCCTAACTAGTATTACTAGGACCCCTTAATGAAACTTACTGTGTTTTCCTTAAAAGTCAGTGAGAGTTGGTCAAGTTTTTGCACAAGCTCTTTTTCAATCCTCTCGTGTTCCTGTTCCAACCAGCTGCGTGCAGACAAAATCTGGCTGCTGAGCTCTTCAATAGCATTTTTTAATCTGAGAGCATAATGCAATTTAGGAGATTATAAGAGCAGAAGTTTCAGTCAGTCTGCAGTGATTTTTTTGATGATGAGAAAAAATGTAATGACAGTTATTGCATTCTCAACGCCACGTTAAGGTGAATCTTCAAAGTTTAAGACTACTAAATTGGATAAGACAACATTGTTTTGAAAATTAAAGAAGAAAACCACAACAAAATAGCAGTTATTTGTATGAAACAATATTTTGAGGTAGTACATTAGATGCGAATTCTTTGTGGCATTGAAAATGGAATGTGATCATCTTCATAGACCTCAAATCTGAACAAAGATCTGACAACAATTTATGTCATTGGCGATGTCAGTTCATATGGCCCCACTTATATTGCCTTATCTGCCTCACATTTACACCATCCGTTCAGACAGACTTGTTTTCCAGTGAATGTTTGCAATCTGGATCTGCTCTCCCATCTGGTTTGCAAATAGCCATGGTGCTGTAGCTGATGGGATTGCGTGCGGGTGGCAACAAGCAGGCAAGAGGAAAGGCTGAATGAGGCACAAGGAGAGGAGCTAGCATCTGAATGCACATAGCCCTAGATAGAGCCTGGCAGGAGCACAGCGGCTTTTCTTTACTGATATGAGTATTCGAGTTCTCTCTTTGGAGTCACTTTAAAGCAAGAGCACAAGGTGAGCCCAGTGCGGAGCTTCCTTGCTGTGAGAGTACAGCTTGGAACCTGCAGCCTTCACCACTTTGCACGCTTTTGGAAAAAGGTACTGAGCCACTTTTACAAAAATATAGAGCTGGTTTTCAATACAATCCTGCCCGAATCCTTAGCTGGGGACTTCATGGGGTTTTCAGAAGCGCCCAGCCACGTTAAGGGCGTAATTTCCACTGGGAAGGAGGGGGCACCGGCCAGATCAGCGTGCTTTTGTAGAACGGGCTGAGCACACGTACGTGTGTAGACAGGTTAAATGCGGCTGTAGACCTGTTCCTTAGCGGAAGGCCGCACCAGCCAGACTCGGAAAAGCGGGGCCCGCGCTTCCATCGCCTCGGCCGTGCCGACCTGTTCCCGCCTTCTGCGGCCGCCCCGCGCCCCGCCCCGCTCACTCACTTGGTGTCCAGCAGGTGGAGCTGCTGCGCGCTCTCCTTGTAGGCCAGCTTCAGCTTGGCTTCCTGCTGCGCCACCGCCTGCTCCACCCGGCTCAGCAGGTGCGACACCTGTAACACAGGCCGCCGTCAGCCGCCGCCTCGCCCGGCGCGTTTCCTAGCGGTAGGGGAGGTTTGAAAGAAGGTCCGTTTTGCTGGCGCTCCCAGAATTATTCAGCCTGCACAGTTTACTTTGTGATGAAAAATGTGTTGTCTCATAAGACAAAAGTAGGAGCGCTGTGGTAACTGTAACTCTTCAGCCATTAGTAATGAGGAGGGCCGTGCCGTGGAAGCAGCAGCCTGCTGTGAGGGCAGTTACAGCGCCTGCACCTCCAGGGAGATGAGCAGCAAAGCCCTCCGCAATGGTGAGCACCTTGCACACCAGGCTGCTGCAGGGATAAGCACTGCGTTTAGCTGGGGCTGGTTATTGCTAGCACAGTATTTCTCACAAAAGCAGTCATGCCAGTTTTACAAAGCATGCTGTTCTGTTCTACAAGATTTGTGACAGTACCTTGCTGGCACACTGGCTTGCCAATATGCTATAGCGGGCCTTCTGAGAAAGGTGAAATTAATGTTAACCGTTTACCTACCAAAAAATGTAGGTAAAATATTTTTGTTGCACAAAACAGGAGAAGGCTCTGAGATGGAGTTATAAAGAATCCTTTTCCTTAATGTCTGAAGTCTGCTTCTATTTAGTGCTCACTTGCATTCTCATATTCAACAGGAGGAAACCCCGACACACAGGTTAGGGGATTCACGCAACCCAGACCTTCAGCACCAGTGTTAAAATACATACAAAATCATCTGGGAAGGCCAAAACATAGAGGGAACACCAGGCTTGCATCACTGGGGTAGTTTTGTAGAGCATCCATGTCACGGTAACGTCCTGACCTCAAGAAACCATTCACATCAGCAGTCATTGACGTTTGTTCAGTCCTGGAGTCTCTGCAGGTACCTTTAAGTGCTAGCCCCTTTCCCATAGCACGCAAAAGGCAGCAGTTTAAGGACTTTTTTAGTTAGACCAATACATTAATATAGCTATGTAGCAGTAGTCAATCTAAGGACTGTGTGCAGATATAAATCATAGGATCACCAAAGTTGGAAAAGACCTCCAAGATCATCCAGCCCAACCATCCACCTACCACCAATATTTCTCCACTAAACCACATCCCTTTTCACCTCAGTGACCCCCAACTTCTAACTCAGCACCCCGCCCCCCGGGCCCTCCCCCATCTTTAAAACTGGGACCTCCTAGGCAGGAAAATAAGTCACAGTAACGGTATCTGTTTGAGTTAGACCATAGCTCTACTGTACCTGTATTTCTGTCTCTTTGATTTTAGATTCTAAGATCAGCTTAGAGGTGTGTTGGTCTTTAGTTAGGCTCTGAAGTCTTTCATATGTGATTTTATGCTCTGCAGACAGTCTGGCTAGCCCGGCATCACACCTGTTTGAACAAATACCAAAGCAAAGGTTGAGTAGAACGTAAGGCCCAGGCTTTTAAAATTACCCATTTTACATTAGGCATTTCTGTGAAAGTACTGGCTGTCTAGCAAAACATTGTCTCATGAGGCTGTAAAAATGCTGATGTATCTCACCATATCCAGCAAGGTGCTCCCAATTGGGAATAGATCCCAAATACTTCATCACACTCCTGCTGTATTATGGTTCTTTTGGCACTGACATGTGTAGATTGTGTTGTTATCAGAGTTGAGGAAATTGCATTAGAACTTCAAAGATGCAAGATTTCAATACCTCATTACTTTTGTTATTCTCCAGCAGATATCTATTGTGGTGTGCATGATTTGCCCTACATAGTTGGAGGCCTAAAAAATTATGAAGATCATTTTCCATTATTGTAGCCGTGTTCCACTAAGCCTTACATTCTTATTTTTGTTTGCCAAGTAACAGTACACAATGTATAGAGCAAACAATGTGAGGAAAAGTTATGGTTTAACTCGAACAGCCTGTATTTAGGTAAAGCTGCCATTTAAAGCGATGGCAATTTTGTCTCACTAAGGACTACAAAATGCAGTACTGGCACATAATAATTACTGTTTCCTTTCTTCACGCTGGAACATTTCTCAATGCTGTAACATTTTCACAACAAATATGCTATGGAATATGTGCATTTCCTACCACATTTCAAAAATACTTTTGTCGGGGGGATTTCATCTACAGTAATACAATAAGGACATAAACTGCGATGTAAAATAGAAGTACTATAATTTCAGGAGCGAGACTCCTGCAGAGTATGAGTCATATATATTTATAATCACCAAAGTTACTAAAATTGATCTATGAAACCGGTGGAGAACAGACAGTGGTTCCGATTTAAGTTGGGGAAAGGCAGTAAATGGGACAAACTACGGCAGGTTAAATCATTACACAAAGCCATGACATGTTTTAACTTCTCTTAAGTTACATTTCTGTTGGAAAGCTTTCACTTCAAAATGTGTTTTCGTCACCTCAGTTATAGCTGTGAGTGTTACTTCGATATCAAACTAACAAATAATGCAAAAGATCACAAATTACAAAACCTGTGGAAAGTAATTTATAATTTGGCAATTCAGCATAGCAAGACAAATTAGTAATATCTGTAAGAAGAGCAGCTTAGGTTTATACAGTGGTAAATTCTAGGTCTTAGAATCAAGCTACTTCTTTCGAAAGGCAAGAAAAGCCAAACGTCTCCACTCTGTTGCTATCTGAAAAAAACAGAGGAATGAAATCATCTATCTATTCCCCAGAAGCCTCTGATCTCTCGGCAGGAATGGCAGAGCTATAGATTCTGCACAGCCTGGCCCTGGCAGGCCAGACCCCCCTCCCTGTGAGCCTTGTGCACCGCCACTGGCAGAGCGCAGCAGATTTTTTCACTTGCAGAGATCTTAAATGCGGAGCATCTCAGATGCATCAGGCTCATTTTCTACTCAGTGTAGGAAAATCTGCCTACATGCTATAAGTCCAGGACGTCTGAAATGAATCAGATCTACAATGTATGTAAAAATCAACTATATATGCAGAGTAGGCTCAATGTGACCATGTATAACTACCATCTCTCTGGTATCTGGCAGCCTCTAGAGACACCAACTTCTGTTCTGACCAGACTGCTGTATTCAGTACTTTCCAGACAAATGGTCTTAGTCCACAAGACATTATGTAAAGAAATGATAAAGCAGTACTCGCAGGTTTAATGATCTTTTATCACTAGGTACAGGAATGGTAAAGCTGTTTAATATAAAACTAGCAATGTCAGGGACAGAAGGCTAGAGTAATGGATTTATCAGCATCTACATAATTTTCTGCTCAGAATGTCACTGCTTTTATTAATAGAGGTAATTTCTGTCTTAATACAAATGCTGGTTCTTAGGAAGATGGACAGCATCATTCACACTGAACCCTGTAATGATGTTTTACAAAATCATCAATAAATGATACTTAATGAGAAGTGGTCCAGAGACATGAGCTGCAGTGTGGATTCAGTCTTCTCCTGCTAGAGATATTAGTTGGTTTTCTGATGCAAGTGAGCTCAGCTGTGGAGTCTGTCCCAGCCACACTCCTCCAGAGCTGTGGGCAGTGGAGTGTTGGAGCTGTGCCTCTGAACTCCACATGCATGTAGGGATCCCTGTTCTCACAGCTGAACGCTGCAATTCTCAAGAATAGAGTTGCTCACTGATATATTGACATGTTACGGAACAGCTGGTGTTAGGAAATAAATAGTACTCTCTCTAATACTGAAGCTGAGTAGGATTTTAGTATACATGTAATCACTGGAATTGAAACTTAGCCAGAATCCTGATACTGACACTAAAATTCTTACAGGATCTGATGGCTCAGATGTAGGTGATTTACCATCACATGGCATATACAGACTGAGTCATGGCAATTGTCCGTGTGTATACTTCTATGCTTTGTATACTTGGAGCTGTTGGAGTGGGTTATCAGAGATTATCAGAGCACCTCTCCTGTGAAGAAAGGCTGAGGGTGCTGGGGCTGTTCAGCATGGGGAAGAGAAGGCTCTGGGGAGACCTCACTGTGGCCTTCCAATACTTGAAGGGAACTTAAAAGAAAGACAGAGACCGACTGTTTACATGGTCTAATAGTGATAGGACAAGAGGGAATCGTTTTATACTAAAAGAGGGGAGTTTGAGGTTAGATATTAGGGTAAATTTTTCACTCAGAGAGTGGTGAGGCTCTGGCACAGGCTGCCCAGAGAAGTTATGGGTGCCCCATCCCTGGAGGTGCCCAAAGCCAGGTTGGATGGGGCCCTGGGCAGCTGAGCTGGTGGGTGGCAGCCAGCTCACAGGAGGGGGTTGGAACTGGATAAGCGTTAAGGTCCCTTCTAAGCCAAGCCATTCTATGATTCTAGCCTAGAGCAAGTGTGACTGACTTTGAGTTAAACCGGCCTACTTGCACTGCAGCTTGAGTTGAACTTAGCACCTTGGCTATGGCCGAGAACAGGAGTTAGCTGATGTGCAGTAAGTTGGAAACCCACAGTAACTGGATCACATTTCTAAGGTTTCACTCTTCTAATTAATCTGAAAGCTAGCCAGACTAAATGCTGAAGTAAAATTACACTAGGAGAGTTTGGCTTATTTTATATAACAGATATTGGGTAGAGTAATCAGGAAGCATTTATCCTAGGGAAATTTTATGTTAAATATCTGTATAGCACAACAAACTATAATCTTGATGATGATCTCTAGATATATCATAATCATTAATCACAGGAATACTATTGTACAAAGTAGAATATGTTTGTAAATGAAGGCAAATAACCTTCTCTCACAGACCACGGCTTTAACTTGATGTATGGTAAAGGGAAGCTTACTTTCTTCTCCACATAGAGAAAATGCAGAGCATAATATGAAATAGGAGGTAACAGTTAAAGACAATAAACTAATTATCTTATGGTAATGAATACAAATAAATCCACATTCATTGCTCAGTCTGATATAAGGGAAATTGGTATAATCTCTTAAAACAGTCAGGTAAATTGCAACCCAGGCAGAATGACGGGGAGTTGCTGCAAGTAAATAAAGGAAGAAGTCTTGGCAAAGACTGTGCTAGTCTATTGCTGCTCTCAATACCAAGTGCTTAGCCATGCAGGGCCATGGTGAAGCTCATGCTGGCACATGTTTATTTATGTGAATTCTCTTACTGAAACCAAAGGCACTGTATTTTGCTTCATAAGTTATCAGTAACTGCATTCTCCAATTAAAGCTCTGTCTTGGGACACTTAGTATTTAAAAAAAGGGAAAAAAATAAAAGGAGGATGTGTCATTCCAATCATCATCTGTCACAAGGATGCTCAGAGAGCTGGAGCATTTCTCCTGTGAAGAAAGACTGAGAAAGGGGTTGTTCAGCCTGGAGAAGTGAAGGCTCCAGGTGGACCTCATAGCAGCCTTCCATTACGCAAACAGGCCTATGGTAGAGCTGGGGAGTATAGTGATAGGATAGGGGGTAATGGCTTTAAACTTAGAATAGAATAGATGTAGATTAAAAATACAGAAGAAATTCTTCCCAGTGAGGCTGGTGAGGCCCTGGCACAGGCTGCCCAGAGAAGCTGTGGGTGCCCCATTCCTGAAGTTGCTCAAGGCCAGATTGGATGGGGACCTGGGCAGCTGAGCTGGTGGATAATGTCCCTGCCCATGCAGTGGGTTGGAGCTAGGTGATATTTAAAGTCCTTTCCAACCCAAACCATTCTATGATGATACTATGGAATTTCCCATTGAGTTACGTATGTACTTAAATAAAGTCTCATTTGGCAAAATACGCTTGTCTAGATCATTCCTGATTAGTAAAGGATAACTTAAGTGAAGCATAGCTTAAAAAAAAAAAAGGCACATAATGACTATGTTAAACCTCTCCCAAGTATTCTTTAAAAAACATGCTAAGAAGTTACTGTGGAAACTTAAAAACAATTGAACAATTCAAGAGAAAACTTAAATTCAAGGAAAATCCCTCCCTGATTATTTGTGTAGGCTGCTATCACTAAATCAGTTGAAGTACAGGAAAAAAAAGAGAAGTTATCTGTATGTTATAGATAATAGGTCAAACTCAGGACAAGTATAAGTCCAGTGAAGTTGTTAGCCAAGATACTCTAGGACAGACTAACTCCTTTTTCTATAGCTGTGCTAACCCATCTTTTATGTTACACTTTACAGACACAGCGGCAAATGTACTTTGTGCCATCACCAACACATTTACAAATCAGCCTGAAGTCTGTGTAATTGCACGGCTGCAACCCGGAGTTTGAAGCAGCCCTCAAACCTCTACATTTTATAGCTGTCTGTTCTTTACACGTCAGGTAGCCTGTGTAGATTTTAATATGGTTAACCAGTAGTTTCACGCACATATTTCTACTTCTAAAATGTCTGCCAAAATTATTGTTCTATTATGTTCTTTACAAGTGCAGATTGTTCCATGCCTCCTTTACAGTAATTTTGCTAATTAGTCTCAAAGACTGACTAGCTGCAAAGACTGCCTAACCACAGTACTTGTAAAAACTGAACAAAATCCAAATTTATATGGAGTTTGAGGTCACTTGTTAAAAAATAATCTCAAGAATTAAGGGACATATAGTTAAGTTTAATATGTAATCCTGAGATGCAAAGGATTACTGTTCATTTTATTGAAAACACCAAGCACAATTATCCTGGGAATTTTGCCAAAGTAGAATTCAGCCCATTAACATTGACATTCGTACTTGAAGATTAAAGCAACATTAGTCCCAAAAATATACTTTCGTAATGACATTTACCTTGCCACTCTTCCACGAAGATCTCCTAAACCAGAAAGCTGCCGCATTTCCAGGCTCTTTAGGGTAGAATTTGTTCCATAGCTGAGATTGTCTCTGACGCGTATCTGTTCTTGCAGCATCTACAAAGTATTCATATGCAAATACAAATTCAAAATCCTACATTTAATGTACATTTTAAATGTCACTCATAATTTTTCAGTATTTCAGTAAAATTGGGTATCATTTTATTATGACTTTAATAGAGGCTTTATCTCGTACATACTGATACAGGTACCTCCATGTTATTTAACATTTCTTATTCTGAAAGTTCACACAGTAACCTATTAAATAGAACTTTCCAGTGGAATGAAGATTTAAATATTAGCATTTATCCATCAGTTTTTCCCACCACACCCATGTTGCTCATCAAGCAGAGGTCATGATTAGTCAGAAAAATGAGCAGTTGGGTTGGGCTGCTCAGTGTAGTCAGTGAGACAAAGTGAAAGAAAGTTTAATACAGACCTAAGGCATTTCCTAGTGTTTATACGGCACAGCCTTTGGACGGGGGTTGAGCTGGGTATTAGTACCATGTTAATGCATTTTGTCAAGGTTTTCCAGTGTTGCTTTTCAAAGCAAGCTCATTAGTACCACAAAGGTTTCTGTGTTCACATACTAATATCCTGTATTATTTTCATAGCCACTGGAGGAATTGCATAATTTGCAAACAGTTTTTACAGTTACAAAAACAGTTTACAAGGTTACAGGATCTTTAGACCTTGTCTGAACTTTCTCATCCTGTGGTAAGCTGTTATTAAATTGGAAGGACTAAGTAGCTGAAACTGTATTAGTCCAGTGAAAAATTCCTCACATACCTCAATGTCCCGGTTGAGCTGCCTCACAATTGCAGTTATGTTCCGGATGTGTTCTTCGAGGAGTTGCCTGGCTAACCGATCGCCCCCACCTTTGTTCTGCATTCTGTGCAGAGTGGAAACAATGTCCTCCTTAATGCGAAAAGCGTGTTCCACAAGCGCTGCCGTGGTTTTCTCATGGCTGAGGATTCTGTCCTCCAGCTGATCCACGAGGCTCGCAGATGCCAGTGGGACCGCTGTCAGCGCCTGGCTGTGCAGCGGGATGTTTCGAACCCGTCTGGTGGAGAAGAACGTTCAGATATGATTTGGGTCTGGCACAAATCTCCATAGCATCTTTCTGCTGGGACAGTACAATATTATCTTAGTGGCAGCACTGGGGAGAAGCACCAAAGCTTTACAAAGGGCCCACTGCTACCGATGAATGGATGTTGTTTGCTGCTGCCTCTGTCCGTACAAAGGCAGGACAGGCTCTTTTTCCTTCTCTTTAAAGAAGCTTACAAAGACGTAGGATCTTAAGAAGAGGATATTAGCATTATAAAGAGTT
Source organism: Numida meleagris (assembly GCF_002078875.1). NCBI lineage: Eukaryota > Metazoa > Chordata > Aves > Galliformes > Numididae > Numida > Numida meleagris. Next base: position 6,133,198 of record NC_034417.1, read on the forward strand.
ACAGTTCTGAACTATAATTTGATAAAGAACCCAAACCCAAGACCCTCTTACTGAGTTTCAGAAGTAATGCTATTTGTCTCTACAGTTTTCATCTTTATTTAGGCTTAATCAAAGCAGAAACTGTGGAAGGTAGATATAGCAAACCAGAACAAGATTAAAAAGGAATAGCTTGTGCCCATTCCTTTTTGCAGTCTGTACAGCTGTCCTGTAATGCCATACAGAAGCTTGTCCTCACATGAACTGGGAGGATACACAGGTACGGAAACTGAGGAGAGACCAAAACTATGACAAGCTTCACAGCCTCAGAAGTCACATTTATTTTTATTCTTTAAAGCTTACACTTAGGTCTACATTTTTCAGAAGAGCTCTGCACTACATAGCTTCCATGAAATCAGTGGGAGCTCATGGATGCTCAAAGTGAAAAAAAGTAGACTGTGGATGCATGCAATCTTTCCCTGATGCTATGTTCTGTAAAGAGAAAAGAACATTTTCAGAAGCCTAAGTAGAAGATACATGTTCAACCCCACTTTGAAAGAGGAGATTTTTTTCTTGTAACTGTTATTCACCGTGTATTGTCCACGTTGTTTCTGCTAATGAATCAGACTGACAATTTACTTTCACTCTAATAACACTGATAGAGATGCATGAGGACAGCTGGCTCCGGCCCTGAGCTTTCACATTTACTCTATAGTTAGAAGACTTTGGTTTAAGCATAGTATTTTTGGACTTCTATTCAGTTACAGTTTAAAGAATTTCATTCAGGAAAGTTTAAGTAAAAACTGAATAAGGAATTGTAATCTGGGACATGATTTGAATGAGTCTACAGTATTTCAATTTGTTTGCATTTGAAATTCCAAAAATCCAAGCTTCAGCATTACCATAAATAAACAATTAAGAGAGGAAGAGAGGCACATAATACTCCACAATATGAAGGTTTTATTTTTTACATTCCAGTTGTACCTTTCAGAATGGGCGAGAGTTGGGAAGATTGGGCTTCGTTGGGCCATTTTCTGGTCAATAATTTATGTCTGTTGAAAAAGTACACATTGAATTATTTAATGGTTTATATCTGGCACTGAAATGACTTAATGCTCCTGCTGAAGTGAACTTCCAAGTAAAGTTTAAGATTACTCTGACAGGTCTGATCTTGGAGTTTAAATATTGCTTATAGAATAAATGCATATAGAAATTGATATAAAGGAACAAAATAAGGGAAACTGAAACCTACTAAAAAGCTTTTATAGTGAAAGTGATACTCTTGCAAAGGGCATGGTTGACAGCTTTAAATCTGCAATCTGCTCAACCCACAGAACTGGTTTGGCAGGACAGGGACAAACTTCTTGTCCTAGATCTGTCTGCCGGTCCCAGACACCATCAATCAGCAAATACAAAAGTGAGAAATGAGGGATTATAGTAAAGCTTAAGAATGCACTGGCTAGAGAATGAAATGAAAATTCCTCATGACAGCAAGTTACTGTGGATAAGGTGTTTTTCAGGCAACCTCAATGAAATGTTAGAGATCAGCGCAGATTAGCAAAACTGAGTCTTTTATTCATTTATTTGTCAAATCTAAATGTCCACACTTTATGTAGTAAATTCTTATGTAGTAAGACTATAAATTCCGTTTTAATTTTTGGATGTAGCCAGCCAGACTGTGGCAGACATTGCAGCAGAGCAGCTCTGTTAATAGATTCAAAAAGACATTTTAGGTATCTCACTGTGAGACCAGCACTGGAGCTTTGCTCCAGGGTCAGAAATTAAAATAATAGAAAAAGCTGATAGACAAAATCAAATCCAACTATTCCACCCCATATAAACCAAAGACATATTTTAAACTGTAAAGATGGCACGAACGAGCATGGCTGTCCTATTGGAGGCCTGAGCCAAAACGCTCACTGAAAACTAAAGGCTTATGTACAGAAAGAATTTTGCAGTTGCTGATGCAATATGTTGCACAAATGGAAAGGACAGAATGGGTTTATTGAAACAAAATCATACAATTTTAATTGTAGAAAAGTGATGGAACTATTCTGTAAGATCTCAAAATGCCAAGCATGTTTGTGCTTTGGGAACTTATAAAAGCACTGCCTAAAAAGAGAGCAAACATTGCCACAGTATGTGTGTTCTATTTATAGCACAGTGCTTCAGAAACTACAAATTAGAAAAAAAAAAAATAGTTTGAAGAGAGGCTGAGTTGCTGAGCAGCAGTGACACAACCGTAATTCAGAAGGTCTGATTTCAATTCCTTGCTCAGTGTCTGATCCTGATGACTTTGGATCAGTCATTTCCATGCCCAGTGACTCAGTTTCCCTTTATGGAAAACAGAGATTATAGCACCTACCTCTTCATTTAGGTTCTTGCATGCCTGTAAGTAGAAAGCCCTGCACAAGAGCTGGGTATCATGATGCTGGCTTCTGCACTCAGGATTTCGTGCGCCGCAGTGGCCCAGGCCTGCAGTCTGTGCCTGCACACGGTGCTCCCCAGGCGTTCAGGCAGTGCCTCAGTCCATGGGGAGCCCCCAGCTGTCCTGCGAGGTCACACAGCAGCGTGTGGAGCCCGAGCTGCTAGCTCTGAGCTCCTTCACTCCTCCTGCTCTGGGCCGCAGCACAACTCAGTGATCTTGATGCAGCGCAGGATTTGAACACAAAGCTATGGACATGGGAATATCCCGCTGATTTAGGTAGAGCTACACATATCACAGCAGCAAGAGACCGGATACTACCTAAGAAAAACAAAGAACAAACGTTGAAGACTGTACGTCTAGTGATGTCGTAGTGAAATACTCCTTATAAAAAAGCAGCGAAACAAAAAATGCACAACTCAAGTGCTTTTATCTTACGGCCTTTGGTACACATTTCATATCAACTGACAGCCGTTTTCGGAGCGCTGGAAGCACAGGATTGCATGAAGATGTCACTTTTTCTGCCAGACTGCCACTAGACAGACAGCAGAATGCGAGTGTCTGGACAAATGGTGCACACAGGTGGGCTTCCCGTTCTTTGGTGAACTTATGCGCATCCCTCAGTACGTGTGGGACTCTCAGAGCCAATTAGCAGCTTTCTCGATCTGACCCAGCATCCCGAGGGGATGTGTCAAGGTCTTGTTCAGCGGTTGTACAGAACTTTGTTGCAGTTTGGAGGTATTGCAGTACACAGTTCCATGGAGGTGTCAGGACTGATGCCACATTTCTTCTCTGGGTGTCTGTAACACCCATTTAGCCTAATAGATAGCAAATCAAAGAGAAAGTAAGTGTTCTAATGTCTAGAACTGGGAGGGGGGGGAGGTGATTTCACACAGCTCCCAATTTAACGAGGCTAAACTGGGGTCGGCTTGGATACCGGCTGAAATACAGGCTTCAAGTACATGGTTGTCACTGTAAACGGTGCTGTCTCCTGCTTCATACTGCTGTAGCCATTTAAATCACAATACATGAATCCAGTACTTTCGGAGTGATTAGTTTGCTGGATATTCCGAATGCACTTGTCACATCGACAAGAGGAAGGTTTCTCCTACGGCCAAAGATAGCACTTCAGTTGAGCTTTAGGGCAGCTGTACCTTGCAGACCTGGGATTGTACTTTATTGGCTCCGTGAGTCGCTGGCACCGCAGCAGGAGCGCAGAAAGCCGTGCATGGAACGCGCTGAAGCCTTCCAGCACCGCGCTGTGCCCCCGCGCCGCCCCGCGCGGCCCTAACCCGCCCGTGCTTTTCGGAGCTGCCCCGCTGCCTTCCTGCGCGCTGCGCTCCTGCGGGGCATCCCCGAAAAAGCGACTTTCTCTGTGCCGCGGGTAGGGAAGCGAAGCCCAGGGGCTGCGCGGCTTGGCACCAGGCACACGGGAAATGGAGCCAAGCGGGCTGCGCGCCCGGCGGGGCTCCGAGCCCCCTTCTCCACCCAAATTAGAAGCCGCTCCGAGCGCGTAGGGGGACGGTTCCGTTGGCGGCGGCCTCGCAGCTCGGAGCTCCGGCCGGGCCGGGCCGTGCGGGGCGGGGTTGGGGCGGGGGCCGGGACCGGCCCGCCCTGCTCCGCCCTCGGCGGGCGCTGGGTGCCGGGCGGCGGCCCGAGGGGGCGGCCCACCCCGCCGTCAGACCGCGGGCAGCGCGGGGGCGGGGGGCTACGCCGAGGGGGCTCGGGCCCGGCGGGGCGGCACTCACCACTGCAGCGGGCGGGGGCTGCCCGCCTCTCCCCTGCACCCCGCGGTCGGGCGGGCCCCGCTCCTCGGTGTGCTCCGAAGGCGACGCTCCGCGCCTGCCCCGAGCGCCTGTCTTGTCTGTCTGTCCGTCCGTCCGTCCTCCCGGTGCGGGGAGCGGCTCGGGCCCGACGCAGGCCGGGCTGCGGGAGCTGCCGCCGTTGCCAGGACGCCGTCACCATGGGAACGGAGCGGCGGGGGGCGCGTCGCAGCATTATTTATAGGCAGCGCCCGCCCCAGCCGCTCCCGCCCCGCCGCCCGCTGCCGCGGCTCTCCCGCCCCTCTGGGGGCGCGCACAGCAGCGGGGCTCGCCCTGCCCTGCCGTGCCCATGGCGCTCTCCGGCAGTGCTCGGAGCGGGAGATTTCCTCCGTAGCAGTAACAGACCCCGGTAGAGTATAAGGCCGTGACGTGTCAGCCGTTGGGCCAGAGGTGAAATAGGGCTCGTCTGTGAGGTTCCAGGGCTGTGCTTCCCGACACGTCCTGGCAGTTAGCTGCAGTGAAACTTCGTGTCCCACAACAGGCGCTCTCTGCTGTGTGAGCCAAGAGGTGCTGCTGGAAAGGCAAAGCACACGCAAGGTGTGTCTGTGCTTTGGCTCTGCCTGCTGCTATCGTGGACTTCAGTACAGCCACCTTTGGGTAAACACTGGCTGTTCGGTGCGGGCTGCAGCAATCTCTCTGCAGCAGCACACTGTCCCCAGGCCTGGTCCAAATGGATGCAGCTCCTCCTGTGCTGCTGTGTTAGAAGGATGTTGCAAATGGGAGAAGCACTGAAGAATGTGCGTGCACCCATATAAGGAACAAGGCAGGGCCTGAACCTGCAGTTCTTAAAGGGGTCAATATGTATTAGGGTTAGGGGCTAGAGGCAAAAACGCACCATGGATGCTTTCAGAACACCCACTGCACCTCTTGGGGGGCTCTTGTCCAGCTCCTGTTCCATGCAGCTGCACCAGCGGGGCCAGGGCCTGCTCCTGCTAAAAGCCACCAGGGATAGCAGCTGCACAGCTTCCTGGCAGCACGCCGGGGGGGAACGTTTCCCCTAAACCCAACCAGAATCCCTCTTGGTTCCATTTGTGTTGCTGCCCACCCACCGTGCAGCATTGTGCAGAGCTCGGCTTTGCCCCATGATGGGGTTCCCCGTGGGGGCTGTTGTTAGTTCCAAACATCTGGCCCTCTGCTGGCCTCACTGGGTTTGTTGGGTGCACAGGTGCTTTCCCTGGCCCTGCAAATGCCTAGCTAACTGCGTACATCTGTGTGATTGTCACGCACCTGCTTCAGGATTTGTCTTGTTAAAGAACTGCCTGGATACATCGTGTTTTCTTGTCTGTGTATGTGACTGCAGGAGCTGAGCTTAAAAGCAAAACCTTAGCTAAAGCGGATCAGCTGATGCTATTTTGTTTTAAAGACAGGTCAACGTTTGTGTCCTTTCTACAGCACAGCGGTTAGCATTGAGCTGCGTGCCCGTGCTCAGTGCCTCTCTATGGGGGCTTTGCCCTGGCAGCAGCACGGGCCCTGGGGTGGGTGGCAGCGCTGAGCCCTGCAGCCAGGCTGCTGGGAGTGGGGCACTGGGCAGAGCATCCCTCTGACCTGTACAGAAACTGCTGTCAGCGGATGTTAGCAAAAACCATTACTTCTGTGCTTGCATTGCTTCCCTGATGCTTCTAACTAGAGCAGCACTAAGCTCTTGTAGCTGATGTAATTATATCTTCAGTCTAATTGGTAATGAACAAATAGATTTATTTTCTTGAAGGTTCCTACTAGCCCTGAGAATAACACTCATTCATACCGCTTGGTTTGCAGCTGGAGAAAAATTCACCTCCATGAATCTGGAGTATCTCTTAAGTCTGAGGCTTCTCTCAGTTGGCCCTAGAGTAAAAGAGCTACGAGATGCTCCTCAGAGAAACAGGGGTGAAGGAGGCTGCTGGCCTCGTCCCTGTGCTCCTCTGGTGATATGTCAGAGGACACCCTGAACGTGGCACCAAGCACACTGAGCAGGTGTAGCGTGAGGCCAGCACAAGGGAGGAGGGGAGGACGATGTTGTTAGAGAAAGGAGAGTTTCAGTGCCTGTGCTGCCATGCCACATGGAAAGCCCGTCCGAATCACTGATGTGATGTTGCTGCATTTAATGTCAGACCTTCTGGTTTTGTTCTGTATTTGCCGTTTATTTCTCCCCATATTTCACAAGAAGTGCTGAATCCTTATTTCATTTTCTGCAAGTAGAACTCTATATCCACAGAGCGTAACTGAGGGCAGATTGCAGCCAGGTGCATTTTAGCAGAAAATGTGAAGACTGGTGAAGTCTGTGCTTGTTTGTTGGAAAGCAGATCCAGCAGAAATATCTGTGTGGAATTTGTTAAATGTCCTCAGCCTAATGCCATTTGTTTTCCTATGACACCGATCCTTCATCTTTCTAAGAAATACCAGCTTTGTGGTTTTCTAACTGCACGGATGATGTTTTGGTAAGGGCACTGAGCCATATCTCAGTGGCCCTCAGGCATTAATTAAGTGATTAATGAAATTACTCTGATCAACAGAACACAAATACACGGTTTGGAAAACTTATTCTAAATACATTTTGTGAGAGAAAAGCAGTAACGTCTTTATTTTTTTCTTCACTGACATCTGTTTTAGTCAACTAAAGGTCAGGGCAGTGCCTATTGCATTACAGTTTCAAAACTTTTCCAGATTCATCACTCTCTCCTTAGAGCTCCTTCTTTCTGAAGCCGCAAAACACCTTTTTAGAAGGAAGAGCGGGGGGCAGTTGTATTCCACAGTGTTCCCAGCGGTGGTACCGCTGCCAGCAGTTTGGTCTGTAGCCGCTCAGCACCAGCCCAGCTCCTGCCCGGAGCTGCTGGGTGGGCAGAGGTGTGCGGGTTCTCCCTGTACGCAGATTCCTCCTTGGCTCTGCTGGAGCCCCTTCAGATGAAAACGTGGGCGAGTGCAGCCTTCCCCAGCTGAGTGCAGTACAGGTTGGCTGCAGCAGCTCCGGCGTGCTGGCTGCTCTGCACACTGCGGGCATCGTAAGGGAAATGCCTCCCTGCTGCTGAGCTGGGTGGTGAATAAGTGTCATTCACTCCGTACAGCCAGCCTGGGAATTCCGTGTTTATCGTTAAAACAAGCAGAAGTAAACCACTACGTTTAAAGCATGAAAAGAGTTTATTGTGAAATAGACTGTGCTTGGTGCCCACAGTGCAAAGGTTGGTGCAGAGCAGAGCACGGGCACCTTTGGCCCTGAAATTTGTGTTACTAGTCCTTTGGGAGCGCTTTGGGAGCAGCTGGGCCCCAGCAGCACCGCTGTGTGCAGAGTGATGGGGCCTCACCTCTCAGCTGGCTGTCCTGGGCAGAGACGCTTCTTGAGTTTTCTTCCGCAATGTAATTTCTGTACTTTTTTTCATAACTCGCTACAAAGATGCCTGTGTGTATGTACACACTGCTGCAAACTAGGCATTAAAAACACCCACATCCGAAGCAAACAGAAAAACCAGTAATGCTGATGTAGGTTCTCTTTGTCATGTCCCCCTATGCGCTCTCTCTGGACGCTTGCAGTTCTTCACTGTTTTCCATCACAGCCTCACGTATTTCTGGAACAGCCCCACGTCCAGATGCAGCACCGGGCACACCGGTTTTGTCCGAGCGCGCTGCAGCTGCTGTTCTCTGATTACAACCGGCAACAGAGAATGATGCAAAAAGAAGAAGCCGCGCACCTGTTGGAAGCGCTTTGCCGAGCGCTCTGGGAGCAGGGTGATGCACGGTGAGGGGCTGCCAGGCGCTCCGACCGCCGGGCTGCGTTATCCCCGCTGCAGCCGCCCCGCAGCCCGGGAGCGGCGCTGGCAGCTGGAGCTCGGCTCTTCTGCTCGCGAGGGGCACACGGCTAAAAAGTTCTGTGCTTTCCGACGGGGCCGAGACGCGCCAGCCCCGCGGGTGCGTTCGCGTTCAGGCGGGAGGAGAAGGAGGAGGAGGGCGCCGCGTCTTTCGGTGCCCCCGGGCCCCGCAGGACAGCGGGCGGGGCGCGAGGGGCCGCGCCGGGATTCCCTCCGGGAATGACGTTCCGGCGCGCGGCCATTGGCTGCGCCGCGCCGAGTTCTCCATTTATGGACACGGCGCCCGCGCGGCCGGTAAGGGGCAGCCGCCCGCGCTCCTCGGCCCTGCCCCGTCTGCCGCGAGCCCCGGCGCGCGCGCCCCGCCCCGCCTCGCCTGTCCGCACCGCCCCGCCCCGCGCGCGGGGGGCGGGCCCGCTGCCGGCCCCGTCCGTCCCCGTTCGTCCCGGGGCGCCGGCGCGTCTGAGCGGAGCCGTGGGTAGCGCAGCGCGGGAGCCGCGATGGTAGGCGCGGGCCGGGGCGGTGCTGTGCGTTCCGCGGGGTCTCGTTGGGGGGCGCGGCGCCGCCGTCGAGCCGAGTCCCGCGGCCGGCGAGGGGCTGCACCGGCGGGGTCGGTGCTCCCCGTCCGCCGGCGGGGCCGTCTCGGGCCGCTGGAACGCGCCGGGTCCGCGTGCCCCCGGCGCCGTGCCCGGGACGGTCTGCTCCGCGAGCTGCCGGGCGGGGGCTGAGGGGCGCGGCGGGCCGGGCGGGGACGGGGTCCGCAGCAGAGCCTGCCTTGCTCCTCGCCGCCGGCTGCCGCTGGTTCGTCGTAGGTTTCGGAGAGGAGTCACGCAGGTGTGACGCTTAACTTTCTGTGCGGAGGACTTGGAGTAAGTAGTGAGAACTCCGGTGTGGTAACGAGCCGGGCTGAAAGTGAGTCATTTTTTTTAAAAGCGTGGCTCTGAAGTGGAGTCCTGAAGATATGAGCGAAGGCACTTTAAAAAAAGAAAACAACTTTTGTGCTCCGGCTCGGAGTGCGTTCTGACCCCCCCCCCAGGCCCCACCTGCCCGGGCGCGGCCCCGCGCACCTGTGCCCGGCAGCGGTCGGGGCTCCGTCGTTCGCCGCGTAAATACAGCGCTGCAGGGCTCGGGGAGCCGGGGATCCTGCCCCGGCTGGAGCTGCAGCCGTGCTGTTGGCGAGGGGGTTCGGGAGGGAGAGGCCCGTGTACTGGCTGTGAGCTGATTGTTTACCTGGAGATCGCAATCAGCCCTTACCCTCACCTTTGTTCCGCGGCGCTCCTTAAGCCAGGGATGGCTGCGGCACCTGCGGGCTCCCGGCGGTGATTGCCGTGTGGCTGCTGCTGGGCGCTGCGTGAGGCCGGGGCTGTCTGACCGCTGCCAGTCAGTTTGCAGCAGGCCCCAGCGGTTCCCTCCCGATGAAGGGATTGAATCGAAGTATGGTTCTCGTGAGTGTAACTAATTGGTAACACGCTCAACCGATTGTACTTTTTCAGACTGAGGGAATTCACGTCTCCCACAAGGTAGCCTGTTCTGGGAGCTGTTCGGGCCGCTATTGTCGTGGTTTTGATTTGATATTGAAATAGTCTTGAATTACATGAGCAGTACTTCTGTGATTGTCCTTACCCGGTGATTGCAATCAAACCAGCAAAGATTGTTTTATGAATACTGCTTTGTCTAAGACCTTTACCCGGGCGGTAGTCGGTGACCCATTAGCAGGTAGCTCTGTGTAACCTAGCTGGCAGCAGGGCTGTCTGCCGGGATTTCTAATTGCTGCTTACCACTATGAATCACACTGCTCACATCCTGAAACTTTATATGTTTTTCTGCGCTGCATAAGAAGTTACTTCCCTTGTTTTTGCCTTGACAACTTTGATTTCTTTAGAAGGGGAAAAATGCTAGCACTGACATTAGATGCATTTGTTTTGTGCTGTTCGGGCACTTTGATACAGCAGAGCACGTGATGGTGATGCTCTTGCAAACATTACTCTTTCAGCCATTGTGCATCGCCCTCCTTAGGTCTGCTGGTGGGGCCGTGCAGCTGTGTGCAGCTTAGCAATATGCGTGCTCTTTTTCTGTTGGTTTATTTTTAATCCAGGTCAATATCTATATCTGGTTAATGGTGTGGTTTCAGGAGTTCTGCAGCCATGGAATGGGTGAGCTGTTCTGTGGCTGTATGCTGCAGTATGAGGTGGGAGTGAGAAACAGCAGGGCGAAACTGCCCTACAGCCGACAGCTTTAAGGAACACCTGATAACTACTGGAATGTGTTCCTTTTGTTAACTCTGCATTTCAGCTCTTTAAATTCAAGATCGTAGAATCACAGAATGGCTTGGCTAGGGAGGGACCTTAACGACCATCCAAGCTCCATGCCATTGCTGTGGGCAGGATTGCCAGCCGCCAGATCAGGCTGCCCCAGGGCCCCAGCCGACCTGGCTGCCTCCAGGCCTGGGGCATCCACAAACTCTCTGGCCAAGGACTTCCTCCTCATATCTGTAAGGAAGGAATTCTTCGCGTGATGAGGATGGTGAGGCCCTGGTACAGGCTGCCCTGGGAAGTTATGGATGTCCCATCCTTGGGAGTGTCCCCGGCTAGGTTGGATGGGACCCTGGACAATCTGATCTGGGGAGTGGCAACCCTGCCCATGGCAGAGGCTTGGAACCGGATGATCTCTAATTTCAGAACAGCTTGATATGAGCCAAATACTTATTGCTCGATCCAGTGTGATGCTGAGCATGTCTTGGTTACACATAGTGCTCAGGAAAGTCTGCGGAAATGGTAATTCTTAGTTGCCTTGAAAGGACTTGCTTGGCTTCAGCGTTTGGTCCTAAAATAGCTTGTGTAAGGGACCTTATACTGTCTTAAATATACTGTCTTACATTTTCTTCCAGCATGAAATTCTCAGGCAAGACACTGTTTCTGTATTTGAAGAGTGCTTTCCTGTCTGCTGCTGCAGACAGTAGCATAAGCTCAAACCTTGCTCTCTGCCAAAAGTGGGATAGCAGGGAGGGCAGCAGCATGTGCTTCGCATTATGTCGAGAGGTGTGTTCACAGAAAAACTCTTCCAGCTATACGGTGTTCCTGTTTTGCTCTGTTTTTATGTATCAGCCAGGCACAGTAGCATGTTCAGTAGCAAAACTAGTGATTCACTCTTGAGTTTGGTTTAGGTCTGCGCCGTGCATATTCGCTCTGCCTCTGCTAGTCTGGACCTCTAGACGGTTTATGGGTATGTGGTGCATGTTAGCAGACTTCCTCAGAAAACATTAATGTAGGCAGAACACTGCCCAAATGCAGCTTTTGCAGCTGATGAAAACTGAACATGTGACTGTATATTATATACATCCTGAACACTTTTCTAAGTCTTTGCCTTCCAGAATTGCTTTTTTTTTCCTGTCTATGCGTAACTACTTTATAGTAAGGGAAATGGAGTGAGTGAGAATGGCATTAGTAGCTTGTAACTAAACTCTTTACAAGCACTTCCCTTAACTTAAAGTAAGGGGTAACTTTCCCCGTTCTTACTGCCTGGTCTTCAGGCGTTGCTGCATGTGTGGCAGGGGAAGGCTGAGACAGGCTTCTTTGAGCTGTTGTGACAGCTAGGCAGTGAAAGTGTCACCTCCACTTGCCTGTTCCCCAAGAAGTTCTCAGTAAGAACGTTAGCAATAACCTCATCTTGGAGTACATTGTCACAGCTGAAGCATTAAGCAGTTACACGTGTCATTGGAGAAGTTTTCTCAGCTCCTTTTGTAATGACTTTAACTATTTAGTTTTCTTTTGGCAATACTAGTTTGATTTCTTCCCAGCTTCTAGGAATTAAGACAGTGACACTGATGCACCACCCTGTCTGAGTTATGTCTGAGAAGAAAGGATTTCTTGTATTTTTCTATTCCTGGTTTAGCATCAGAAATGTTTGCGTGTTTAGATCTGCCACTTAAGATAGTATGTATTACTAATGTATAGATAATTAACATGTAAATAAACATATTTGAAGCTACAAAATAATCCTTTGTCCCAGTAAAACCTAATTGAATTCAGTTGCAGCATCTGGTGAGGAAGGGAATGAAAAGGTAAGAGGTCATCTTTCTTGCTAAATTTCTGGCTCTTGTATTTACTTTGCCAAGGACCTTGTGTAACCCTGGGAATGAGCTTACTGTGCTTAAAATGCAGTGTTCTGGCATAAATTGCAGTGGTTCTGCTGATAGAGACCAGCCTGGGATAGGGCTTAACGTGTCAGCTTATTAGTTGTCAGATTTCTTGCTTACCTTTTGGTTCTGGTTGCTGCCACAACACATGGCTTATATGTGACAAATCAGTCTGTTTCTTTTTTCTAAAGCGCTGTTGTAATGCAATACATCAGTCTGCTTTCTTTTTTTGAACCTGGTTTCTAGATCTAGATGGGCTACTACTGGGAAGCATTAAAGCTATGTTAGAGGGGATTTTGTACCTAATTAAAGCAGTTGTTGTTTGGGGACCTAACAGCTCAGAACTTGAGGGTGGGGGAAAAAATGAAAACAGCAGTGCTCAGAACTGGGAAGCGTGTATGTTTTCTCCAAATCCTTATTTTTGTAATAGTCCAACCCTTGTGCAAACCTAGAAATAATCAGGCATAGACTTTAGCAAGAAAGCAATGGTTTGTGCTGTTATTGACTTTCTGAAGGAAGACATTTTGCATATTCAAGATTTTGGTTAAGTAGTACAAAAAGGGTTTACATCGGCACACAGGGCTTGACTCTTTTGGAGAAAAACCTCATATGGGTTCTCTTAAACCTTTTCTTATCTTTTGGAGCTCTGGCACTTCCCTGTTGTCCACGAAGCTCCTTGGCTGACCACTGTGGTGTTGTTACCCTCGTGGAAGTGTCCTGTACTACTCAGGAGTGCAGAAGTATGTGCTGTAGCTGCATGGGTTTCTTGGTAACTTGCAACCAGTGGACTCTGTTAGCTGTTGTATGTTGTTTGGCTTCTATTATTTCTACTGTATGGGCATAAAAGTATTCATAAATATCAGAGAAACACTGCTGTCAATGCATTTTCTCCTCATTGTAATATCAGAACCAGGAGCTGTTTTGCTCTGAGTTGGTTAGCCTTGAGATCCCCTCCTCGCTGGGCCCTTGTCCCAGCCCAGCAGCCCGCTGTCACAGTGCGGGCTCTCTGCTGTAGGAGCTGCCTTTCAGCAGTGCCTCCCTGGGTTCAGCTGCTCCCACCTCCTGCTGCATGCACCACGTTCCTGAGATGCTCTGGCTGTCCTGCCCAGGAAGTATGGCTGTTGCTCACCTCCTGACTCATCCTCACCCAGGTCTCCTGTGCCCCACCTCCTGACTTCCTCCCTTTCTCCTGCCCCACCTCTGTGGCAATGCAATGCCCTCTGGGGAGAGCAGGTGTGCAGTGGTGACTGAGCAGCACGGGGAAATCCTTTACCTCAGCTTGACCAAGTCATTGCTGTGGGGGGGAAAAGGTTCCTTACTGAAGGTAAAGTATTTCTGAATGGTGAACCTTACATTAAAAAAAAAAAAAACAACAACAAAAAACCATGCTCAGTATAAATGTGTGTGCAGGCCTGGAGTTACCCCTTCATGTACAGCATCAAATGCATCTGAACACAAGATGTGTGGAATAGCCTAGCAGGAGGTGTGGCCAGGGGTCTGTTTTCAAAGACAGAATTTAGCTGCTGCTAAAGCTGTTGGTGAGTTGGGTCCATAAGCTGTCCAAGTTTGAGTTTTTGCTTGAAACTGAGACTGTTCTTTTGAGTAAAGCCAGTGAAGAACTGCCAAGGAAAGCAGTGTAGGTAGTTGGAGTACGAGTCGGAGTATCTTCAGTAGGAGTGGTGCTTATTGGAAAGCACGCTTAAGGGTACTATGATGTCTGAGGAGTTGCTTACTGATAGAAGAAAACAAGTTCAACCACTAAATGAACTTGTAAGTATAGGACAGAAGTTAGCAGACGTTCAGCTTGCTTCCCAGCTGTTACTGGCCTGGAAGTGCAGCAGACTGCCCACAGGTCTGCATGCCGCTTCCCTGCCAGCTGCGTGACTTCAGCTGCCATGGCTATCTCTGGTGGAAGCTGCTCCTGGCTGTTGGGAGCGATGCGGAAGGCGACAGCATGCACACTTAAGGTGGGATGATGGCAGCTGGATATTTATTTAACCTACCTCACCAAAAAAAAAAAGAACAAAAATGCTTTAAGCAAAACCATGTTCTTCTAGAAGCTGTTTTGATGCTTTGTTCAGCAATCTGAAGTCTAAATAAAGCATTTTTGGCACCCTTTAGACAGAGCTAGCAGTCTTGTAGTGACTAGCTGCACTTGTTTCCGAACAGGAAGTGTGAGGGTTTTTCTCTGCCAGCTCACTGAACCACTCACTGAATCACCTTCATCAGCTGAGTGTGAATCTGCAACCAGTTCTCTGTCAGCCGTGTCTAATTTAAGTGTGGAAGCCGTGGTCAAGTCTGAACAGCGCAGTCTGATATCACTTGTAAAATATGGCATCTCCACTCTGGCAAATGTTCTTAACACTTGAAATTTTAAATCTTTCATGCTCATGTCTTAGGAACTAACACGCTGCCAGATGTTTGATCCGGCACCTAGGAGAGTCTTCTGTTTTCAATCTAACATTCCACAGCATTTGAGAGGCTTTAAATTGTAGGCCGTTTACCATTGCTTGCTGTTATTTTTATACTGATTTATGTCTCCTCCTGTGCTTTGAGCCGCATATTGCTAATAGCATAAATACAGAAGATGGAAATCAGGGCTTTTTGTCAGCAATACATTTGCATTGCCAAGCGGTAGTCAAGAATTTGTCTTTTTGTTTTTTTCTGCCTTGAGGGATACAAGTCTGTGCGATGCCTGAGCACTTCCGAATTTGCTTTAGCAGTTGAATCTTAACCCTGTGCTACTCCAACTTTGCAAAGTAATATGCTAGTTCAAAGTATTTTAATTTTTTTTGCAAGTACTGCTACAGTGTCTGAAGTCAAGTCCCTTGGGCTGCAACCCCTGTATGCCAGTGGCTTTATGGTATGAAAGTACCATCTGTTTGGGCTGGGTTGGTAGGAAGGTTCCAAGGGCAAAGGTTGTCCTATGTATTTACAGCATTATCACTGTTAGTTGTTCTGGGAGCTGTTGTATTTCTCCCGATGCGTACTGAGCTCCTTCAGATATCTGCAATGAGTAGCCCAAAAATTGAGCTATTTTTGTATACGAACTATAAAAATATTTCATTTGTTAAGTGAAAGCAGTGTTCTTGAGCTGTATTGAAGGAGTGATCTTTTTACTGAACCTAATCTTAGCTACCTTTTTGTGATACTCAAAGGTAAGTGCATGCCCTTGAGTGAGAGCGCTTGTTTTCTTTCACTGTAAGAACAATTTGATTTGTGTTTGTCAGTTGTGGAGTAATTTGTTTTCCAGTACTGTGCTTCTGATTGTATTCCACATATACCTAAAGAAAGGTCAAATGTGTAAGAAAACAGTTTTTGAAGAGTCATGCTTATGGTACAGATGCAGTTAAATGGAGTTTTTCAAACTTGATGAGATCGTTCCAGAAAGGATAAAAGCTGCAGATTCTTGATTTTTGAGCAGTGCGGTACTTAGCTGTCTGCATACTCTGAATTATGAAATAATTCTACAATATCTTGCTAATAATTGCACAAATTCATGTGTCATTGGCTTTATTTTTTCTTGTTTTCTACACGTGTAGATTGCTATCTGAATGTGGATCTAGAAATCCGATATTTTTGAAGAAGCTAGTGATAGAACTTGATCACTGAGGGAACAAATTAATTAGACACAGGAATCTGCTGCATTAGATCATTATATCATTTCTAGTTTTGTAGTCTTTATGTTAATTCTTGATAGTACAGATTTTGTGAAAGCAAGTTTCAGACTAGACACAGCATTCCTGTTGAGGAAACTTCTGATGTTTTCTGCAGTAATTTGAATTAAAATTTTGGGTAGTGTGGAAACCGATGTATTATAGTATATGATTTTGTAACATACGGCTTCTGTACCACATACCATATAATCATAGAGTCATTTGAGTTGCGAGGGACCCTTAAACTCCCCCGCCATGAACAGGGGTCAGGTTGCTCAGAGCCTGGTCCAGCCTGGCTGTGACTGTCTCCAGGGACGGGGCATCCACCACCTCTCGGCAGAATATCCTACCGCAACTGTTGATGTAAACTTATTTTATTCTTGATTTGCTTGAATCCATTAAAAAAAGACCATAAATTAAAATGCAAGGGTAGTTTCGCTAACTACCTTTACCTTTATTCTTCACTACAGAATTATTTAATCAACTTGCCACTTTGCCTTCCTTCCCCCGTATACTGGGCCTTATGCACAGCTGTGTTTCCAGGACCTGTTGCTGTTCTGTCAGTAGTCTCCCAGGCCTTTTTCAGTGCTTCCCCTTGACTTTAAATACACGCTGGCAGCTACTATCTTGGTCAGTAATTGCTAGATTCATCAAGCTGAAGATTCCTACTGAAATATTCTGGTCTTTTCAGTGCAAAAGTCAAAATAAGTTCTTAGTGTAGGGCAGTTCAGATCTTAGCTGTTGTGTGTAACCTGCACAACCTGGGCAGATGGTGCGAGGTGACTTTTTGTAGCTGGATGGTCCTCATGGGGATGTGGAAGTGTGGGCCTACTGCAGTGTAGTAGCACCCTTAAGCCTGCAGAGGTGCTTGTGTCAGGAGTGCTAAAAATGCATCAACTAGGTCCTGAATGGTCTTGTGTTGTTAGCCTTTTACTCCTACTTGCTCTGCAGTGGCTGTTGGCTCTTCAAAGCACCTTCCTGCTTCTTCCTTAAGTACCAAGAGGTCCTAATGCCTGGAGCCAGTGTATGCTGGTTGTGGTAGTCAGGGATGGTGTTGGCGTGCGAGGTTGGTAGGAGGAACGTTTCACTTCTAGCTAAGTGACAGGGCACAGTGGGCTTCTGAGGGTTATACTGTGCTTCCCATAATGCTTTAAGACCCCCTGTCATTCTGTTGGAGATCCTATTTCATGGGAATGGGCTATCAGCAAGTGGTCTTGGCTCTTAGGGTTGGAGCTGCAATAACTTCTATAGACTGTGCTATTTGTTGTGGGTTGTGTGGGTGTATTTTTATGTTAAAAGCCTGAATTAAGCTTGACATGGCTAGAAAGAAGAGAAATGAACTCAGATGTTTTTGTTTAGAGATTCTGATGTGACACTGCATACTTCTACAGAGGTCTGATTCAGGATTTGGCCTTTAATGAACAAAAACTGGACTTCTCTTTAAAGCAGTTATGTGGGAGGAGGCAAGATGACTTCATTGTAGGCGAGGCCACTACTGTTGTTTTCTGGTGCTGATGTAGTTTCTGCATTGGGTTGTGGTTACAGAGGTCAAGGCATGATCACTTTCCTGTGAGAGGACAGGGATAGGTGTTGAGCAGATCAGTTAGAATCATACCCACTCAAGTGAAAAAGGACATAGTAGTGCTTGAGTGTTAAACTTAGGCTGTGTGTTGGGTCCCCTTAATTTGGTTAACTGTCTCTGTGAACTCAAATGCTGATCTGGTGTTTTAAACAGTTTAGGGGTACTTGTCTGTAATGGTTGTTCTTGTCTTACAGCACCATGCAATAATTCACATCAATATGGCAATAAAGAACTAGACCCAATCTACTGGAGAAAATAATTTGCCCAATTTGATATTTGCTTTAGATAGCAATTAAATCACTGTGCGATGTTATACAGTCAATTAAATTTAAATTTGATACAACTGAAATTACTATGGTTTGGAAAGAAGTCCATACAATAACAAAGGCTCATCTGTTCTAGCTTAATGCTGCCTTCAAACAGACGGTTCTCTACAGAACTTAGTACTGTCTTCACTGATCTTGACCTCAGTCTCAGGAATGTGTCAGTTGAACAAAGTGCTTGAACCTACTGCGAGGCTACCAAGTGGTTGAACTTAAGCAGCATACGGTAGTACAGAATGGGACTGATTATTCTGTGTAGGTCAGTACTGTTGTTAACTTCCAGTTTTTATGTGGAAAGCAATACTTTGTTTGCCAACTTACAGTGCCAGCTACCTAGCTGACTTTTCCAGAATTGTTAGAGCTATTCCCACGAGTACTACTCCTTAAAGCTGTTCAAGTGGTAAGTAGGATTTCTGATTCTAGGACTCTTAATGTCTGAAATACCAGCACGCCCAGTCTCCAGAGACCTGATCTCAGTATGCAGAATAAGTTGATGACCAACAGTGGTTTCTTCCTGTAGTTTCGTTTGTGTTTTTATTCCTGGTTCATTCTAGGAACACTTGAGAGGAAACAAAGGAACACTGCATGCTTATTCCCATATTTGGTATAATTCCAGACAAAATGAGTATCCTTCCTCATTGAGTAACAGATGATAGTGCTTCTGGAAAATCCAGCCCTCCTTAAACCATGCATTTCTCTTTAAACAGCCGCATCAGGTTTATTTTCCTTGTAGTTGCATACGGTGCAGTTTTCTATATATGGAATCACGGTGATGCTAAGCAGTCAGGTAGCAGTGGCAGAGTGAAGAGGATTAAGATAAGTGTTTGCTTCTTCAGAACAATAAAAGCTTGTATTTACATATTTATGAGTCCTTCTGTGGCAGGTTCCATTAGCACTATGCGTTAGTAGGGTCACTTAAAATTACATTAAGAGTAGGACTGGAATTAGTGGAGGTCATAAAGTACTTGTAGTGAAATAAACATTTGGCTTTTAACTGCTGATAGTGCAAGAGGAAAGAATAAATAAGTGTAAAAGTCTGTTGCATCTCCTGTCTTGCTTTTTGTTTCTTTTCTACTTGATACATATGAGGGCTGCTCTGAAAGTAGTGCTTCTTATTTTATTGTGTTGGCCCATGATGTCAGAGGTGGATGTTGGTGGGGTGGCAGTGGAGGATGAAACTTCCCACCAGTATTCCATTACATTTTGTTGCTGTGGGACAGATGGTGGCAGAGGGGCAGTCTGACAGCATGGCGTCTGACATGGAAGTGTGTAGGAAGCAAAGGTGTGTCACTGAATTCCTCCATGCAGGAAAAAATGACACTCACTGACATTCATTGACACTTGCTGGATGTTGATGGAGACCAACCAGTGGGCATCAACACAGTGAGGTGGTGGGTGGTGCGTCTCAACAGTGGTGACAGTGACATGAAAGGCAAGCCATGTTCCGGACAGCCGTACAGATTTTTGAGCATGGCATTTGCAGGTTCTTGTTCATAGCTAGCAAAAAGGCATAGCTAGTGGTGGTAACTATGTTGGAAGAAGTGTTTTGTAGCTGAGAATTTGCTCTATCAACTGGTGTTACTGCGCTTTTTATATCTGTTGAAGTTTCCATGGAAATAAATAGGAGGCATTAGTTTTGGAGCAGCCTGTGTAGTTGAATGCATTTCTGTCTTCACATTATTTTCTGTATTGCCAGTACAGATGTGGTGTGGAGGGGGATCCCAAGTTCAAAGCCTAGTTTCATAAACAGGCACTAATGAAGAAAGCTGTACATAGAATTAAGCAAATACTAGGTAATTTCAGGAGAGCATTTTAATCACTAGAAAGATACTCCCTGCTTCCTGCCGACATAACTGGCTGCTTTACCTCCTCCCACGTAGCTCACCAGTAAAAATACCCCTTAATTTTGTAACAGCAGGCTTTGACTTTTAGTTTAGGAGTCCTGAGCTTGCTAAGTGTCACAATCTGTACTTAAACTCAGATTAACTAAAACTTAGTTGCATACTTCAGGCTAACCAAAATTAAACTGTTCTGAATACATTCTTGGGAGAACTAGAAATTACCGATTCTGGATAAGGAATGAAAGTCTGAAACTCAACCAGAAAAGCAGAACACAACTCAAAGTTGTCAAATGAGATCTGTCTTGGTGACAGAGGGTAAGTCTTAAAGTCTGTAACCCTTTGCCAGACCTGAAAGTTTCTTCTATGGGAAGGAATTACAGTGCTGTTTATTCTGAAAACAGTCTTCGCTATATGAAAGAAAGCAAGTGCTGCAGGAAGTATATTTGGGCTTTGTTGACAGTACAGCTTGTACTCCTTGGTGTGTAGGCAGATAACTCAGGAGCCTGCAGCCACTATAAGGATGTTCTGATGAATCTGGAGGTAGTAGTTTGAGTGTGATAGAGAAGTATATCACCACAGTTTGTGAATTAATCATGAATAGCTATTTAATCTGACACACCTCAGGGGTGTTCACCTGCTGAAGGCAGGTTTTCAGGTAATTTCAGTGTTCAGGTAATTTCTTAATTGGTACAGGCGGAGGCTTATTGTACATGAGGTCATTAGGTAGCTTGTCACTTGGCTCTTTTGGTACGTGGGTCTGCCCTTAGTCCAGAATATGTCTAGAAATACACTTAAAATTGCAGGAAGATTTAGCAGGCACGTTTGGTGCTATGCAGGAGGATTTTTCTTTGTGCTGAGTCTGGGTAGCATGAACACTGAAGGGGTGCACAGTCTTTACTTTTCTCCTGGTGAGCTGACCCTTGTGCCTGGACGTTAAGGTGACAGCAGCAACTATGGGCTGATGCTACTGTTTTTTCCAGTGAGATTACGCATAATTTCTTCTTGAGGAAAGAAGCTTATGGCATTTTTCTGCATGGATTTAATGACTCTTAGTCCTGTTCATTAAAACATGTGGAAGTGCATTGCTGTTAGTGTAGCTAATAGGCACTTAGTAAGCAGCTGGAACTGTTGGCAGCTGTGGTGAATTCTTGTCCCTTCTATTTTGAAGATTTGAACTTCCAGTAGCTGGAGTTCTCTGCCTACTGATTTCTCAGTTCTGTTATCCTCTGCACAGGCTCCTCCTTGGCAGTTACTTGGCAGGCTTTTTCCTCTCCTAGAATGGTCTGTAGAGCAAAGAGAGGGTTGCTAATTGCTGACCTATGTGGGGAAACAGGCAAAAATGGCAAAGCTCCCCGAAGAAGCATGAAGTTTCTCAAATCCTATAGAGCAGCTATCAAAAGCTGTTTGTCTTGTGACTATAAGTCAGTTTTCTTGCTGGCTAGCTTTCAGCCTGAAGCTGTAAGAGACAAGGCAGTTTGATTGTAACCAGCCTGTTATGGCTTGTACTGAGTCCCTGATACTCAGGAGCAGTTCAATAGCTGGTAAGTTAGTGTAGTGGAAAAGTGGTCAGTAAAAAATACTAGTGGTATTTAGGAGCTCTTCTTCCCTGTCTGCTGCTAAAAACGCAGCAAGAGTCAGTGACTGGGTTGTGAGCTACCCCTTGTCAGGTAGCCAAGGCCATGAATTTTGCAACTGGAGTCACCAGTCTTTTAGGGGAGTATTCAGTTTTATTTCAAAATAATTTCATGAGGACCACAATTAGTTCTTCAAATTAGAACTCCAGGAAACTTGTTTCTTTGCCTTGCCCCCCTCTAGGCCTTTGAAAGTGTTTTGTCATTCTGCCCCTTACAGATGCAGGGCTAGCTACAAGGTACTAATCCTGTTGCTGTGCTCTCATTGGGAGTGCAGGTGTACAAACAGGAAAAGAAAAAAACAAAGGGAAGTTAATATCATCTGATTGCCAAAACAAAAAAGCGGCTATTTAGTAGCTAAAATTATGTCCAAGCTGGTAACAGGATACCGTGAACAATGAAGAACTTTTTTTTTTAAGTTCTGTAGCTAAATGTGTCCTTTTAGGGCTTGTTTTGTATTTATATGCCAATTGAAATTTGGAGGGCTGGAAGTCACCTCACTGAAGTGAACTCATTTGCTTTTTTGGCGTGTTACCTTACTGAGAAGCTTAGTCATGGATTGTTGTTGGTACTTCTGACAACTCGAGAATATACTCAAGATCTAAAACTGAGTGAAAGCCTTCCTTTTGGGTCAGCTAGGGCAAGTAAACACGGAATACCAGAACTGGTAGGTGGAGGAGAGTGCTCACTCTCTTTGGTTGTGTTTTTTTTTCTTACTGTAGCTGCACTAAAATATACCTTTTTTTCCCTTAATTTCTGTTCCTGTCTTTCAGTCTCTAGTGAGACAGCATATGAGAACTTTACTGTGGAGTACCACAGCTATGATCACTCTTCCTGTGGATGCTGCTTTCTCCTGGTGCTGTTTTTTATTAGGAAGTAGAGGGGAATATACCTAAGGGGCATTTTCCTAATGGCTGCCACAGCCACTGTGCAGCGGAGCTCTGAGGAGCCTAAATAGCATACAGTGTGTGTGAGGGCTGGACTCCTGTGCTGATTCTTAGGGACAGTGTGCCTTCTGCCTGTGATGTATGGCTGCATCCCCAGCGGGCTGAGTGGCAGATCTTCGTTAAACAGAAAAGAGAAAAATGGATTGGATGTAAGAGGGAGTGGCCACGTCTGGGCTGAGAGGTGGTGGGAGCCTAGCTTGATCCAGGTACGTTGTGTCCAGCTGCAGTGTGAAGTTTTGGGCCACCCTAATACTCTCCCCAGCTGTACTGATGGAACATCTGATTCTAACCTCATGTAGAAAACTGGTGCTTGTCCTCTTGTTGATCAGTGTGTGACCTTGACATGCTCAGCATGACTGTCTGGTCACACCCTGCTGGTGCCTGTGCTTGTCTTCCAGGGCTGTCCCTTGGAGACCCTTTCCCTCCCGCGTGCCTTTGCCAAGCTCTTCCTGGCCTGTGCCGCAGCTCTTGCAGGGCTGCCCTGCTTTGTTACAGGCTGCGTGTGGCTTTTAGATTTCTCTTAAATGTTATCTGTGAGTGTACAGATGTATAAGTTACACCTCTACTGCCAGTTCTAAACAGGTGTAACCTTGCCCAGGGAATAGTCCTTAAATGGTGCTAACACCGAAACTTTGTTCTATTTTGAAAAGTGCAGGTTTCTACATGGTGCATAGTGAAGGGCAGCTTGTGATGAAGCAGGTGAAGTTTTATTTTGTGCTTTGTAGTGAGGGGGTTGAGAGGAAAAAGGATGTACAACTGTCTCCATTCACAGACCTGGTTATATGAGCAGGTCGTGTTATTACTTATTCTGTTATTCTGGAATGTGACTTCACAGTAGCTTAAGATGGATTTTCACCTTTTTAGTACTTCTTACAGTAACTGCTGCTGGGTGTTGGAGGATTTCTAAAAGCAGTGCAGTGAAATGTATACACTATTCAATTTCTCATGCATCATCACTAAATTGATGAGTGTCACCGATGACATCTCCAATAGTATGGGAAAATCTGCCATGAGATACTGCCTGCACACCACAGACCACAGTTGTGTGATAAAAGATGATACAGGGAAGTCTTCCTGTAACGTTAGCACAAGGCGTCTATTACTGTACAACTTAAAATGCAGACAGAGTATCTTTTTGAATTTGTGGTCAGCACAGTTCCAAAAAGCAATACGACGATGTCAGGGCTGGATTCCAGAGTAAAGCTGTTCTTGCAAAATGTTCTATGGCAACTTTAATCCCTACAAATAACTGAAACTTCTTTAACAATTTATTTCAAAGGTCTTTTTCCATATGATAGCCCTTCTGAAGAACCAGTGGGCCGTTTTGGATTCATCAATGACTAAATTGCTGGTGTTGTGCTATGTAGAGACCTGGGTTTCACCTGGTGCTCTCCCTTGCAAACACTAAGTAAGGCAAACCTTGCTAAACATTATGAAATTTGACAGGAGCAAACTCCAAAGCACGATAGCTGCAGGCTGCATCCTGTGCTCTTGTGCTGTGAGTAACGAAGTCCGGGCAGTCAGGCATTGCACAAGGAGTATGCAGAAGCACATCTGTGTGTCTAATGATTTAATTGTTTAAGCTACCGATGTTGAGGTGTTTTCAGTGATTGGGCGAGGCATGTTTATCTGCACAACGTAGTTTTTCATATACTTAATGTGAACAATCAAAATGTTTTGTTGGGGAACCAAAAAGGGACAGGCTATGATAGTTAGAGGTCACATGCCTCATGTGCAGTGTATTTTTCCACTGTTGCTTTGCTGGAGGATACAGAACTGTGTGTTAAGGGAACCTTGTAGAAAGCAATCTATTATTCCTCAGTTAATACACCTGAAGTAGACCAAAGCGTGTGGTGAATTCAGTATGGGTTTTGAGTGAGCTTGTGAATTCCAAACCTGTGTTACCAGATGACTAACTGTATAATGTCACACCCCTGCCTGTGTACTGGGACAGTTGATGTATTTCATAACTTGTGCCTTTACCTTTTCTGCAGTATGCTTATAGTCCTATAACAAATAGCATGCTGTCCTCAGGTCACCTCAGCAGGGTGTGTGGCCTGCTCCAGATGATCCAACCACACAACCGCATCTAGTAGCATTAATGATACTGGGAGATAACAGAATGGCTGAGAACTGTGTACTCTTGCCTAGCATCGCACGTAGTGTACAGCTACATCTAAGGGCTGCCAGAATGGGAGGAAATGTGGAAAGTGTTAAAAATAGTGGCTTTTAATTAGATTCCATTGAAGTGATATCAGTGGACCTCTGAAATGATAGAATGAGTTTTTTGTACTATGTATGAAACACAAAATTAATAAGGAATTGTGAAGTGAGTTGTTGATCTGCATGTTCAAGAAACGTTTAGATATAGCGTTGAGAAACATGGTTTAGTGGGGTTATTGGTGGTAGGTGGATGGTTGGACTAGGTGATCTTGTAGGTCTTTTCCAACCTAGCTAATTCTATGATTCTATGTTCCAGAATGTAATCTGACAAGGCATCCCAGTACACGGGTTTTTAGATACTAGTTCCTGTATTTAAATACAGTGCAACCTGCAGAAGAGGCAGTTCAAATAATTTATGATACAAGTCCCGAAATTCTACTGAAGAATGCTTCCTAATAGCTTGTTCCTTTTTTATCCTAAAAAAATATAAATTAAGAAAATGGAGCCTTTCCTTAATTATGAGTGTACTGATAGAATGAGTCTGAAATACTAAAACCTGTGTTCTTGCAGTAGTGAAATAAAAATTCAGCTTTGTTCATTTGCTATAGTTGCTACCTTTATAGCTATACAAATTTAAAATAAGTGTGCGTGTGCAAAAGTTTACCTTGGAGGATACCTGAAGCTCCAATTCCATGGGCAATGATAATACCCTTCACTTCAATGTGGTAGAATAAATGGAATTTGTGACTTCCATTAGTCCTCTGAAATCTGAACTGTATGGACATGGATGAGAAAATGTATGACTTGTGGGTTATGTATTCCATTTTTTCCTTTGAGAGAACACTGCCTATATATAAAAAAAAAGATAGGATACCTCAGCTGTGTTTCCTTCCAGTTCTGCGGGACAAACATTCATCTTACATGAGTGGGAGAACAGGTTGACAAGCAGTTACAAATACCTGGATGTTTCATGGTTCTTTGTTCTTTTATAATGCTAAGTTTAAAATTGGAAGAATTGCATCTTCAAAGGCTTGAATGAGTTTCGGTACTTAAGCTGCTGAATAATTCATGTTAAAGTTTGTTTGCACTCTGTTTATGGTACTAAAAAGAACCTCAAGCAACTGCTTAAAAAGATTTACCACCTTCCTTTATTCACCTCTGGCTAATAACATTTAAAAACAAATGTGTTGGCAATATCTTTGTGTGTATGCAAAGACTGGCACCATGCCTGGCCTCAGCACTGTGTAATGAGTGCTCTCCAAATCTTCCCCCTTTCTGTGTTGTTTTTATCCTATGGAATAAAATGTTCCAGTGCACGTTTGTTTCCCGTCTGGCTTTCTTTTTTCTTTTTTATCAGGTTTGTGTGGATGCTATGGCCCAGAACAAGTAGCTTGACTATAAAGTGAGCTATGTTGGAGTGTTGTGTTAGGTTTGTTGATAAAGGCTGAAGGGGTGTCCATCTGTCTATAGGAAACTTTGAGGTAACTGCTTCAGACTGTGCTAGAGTGGTGGCTAGCATAGTATCAAGGAATAGCTTAGTTTTTTTCTAATTGGTTATCAGAAAACAGTGACTGACAGTGATCACAAGGGATTGAGATTACATAGAGAAAGAAATCCCACTTGAGATCCCTAAGATAGGGCTTTCCTGTAAATTCAGAGCTATGTTTTTTTCCAAGGGGAGAGAATAAAACTGTATGGAAATTGTCTTATAAATGTAGAAGCATGTACTGCATCAGTTCCTAGTTTTCAAACATAACAGATCAGTGCTCCAAAAGCTTATGGCATTGAGTCAAATTCTTGATAGTCTAATAATCTTTTCTAATAATCTTATCATATCACTGTGAAATCTTTGGAAAACGCTGAATATGCAGTAGTAGAAAATGAACAGTAGTTGTGGTTTGCAGTCGACTGCAATGTTTCTGTTGCTGTACGCATCTACCTTTAATTTCTGAAGTAGCAGAAGGTTTAGACTCTGGCCTGTTGCTTAACCAGGAGTTGGAGCTGCCTGTTCACCTGAGCCATTCTCAAGAACCAGATCTGCTATGGATGCCTGCTGCTTTAGAAAATCAGAGGTCAACTGAGGCAAAAATGAGTAGCACTCACTGGGGAGAAAAGGGACAAAACCAGACAATTGTGTAAGTAGCAGAGTTAGAGATTTGAATAAAGCTCCTTATGCATTCCAGTAACTCAAGTGAAAGCCCTGAAAATGGACCAGAAGGGTTGGCATTATCCAAAGGCTAATTAGAGCGTGCTCAGCCCTTAGAGTCAGCACCACGGGACTGGAGAGTGTGTCAGCATTTCTTACTTAGGAAGCTGCTTTTACATGTGGCTTCTTGGTCTCCCTTCACCACTAAGTATTCTTTTTCCTCTGATTCTTGATCGAACTTGTGCCTCAGTGTTTCAAGCCCAGGTGTGAGGAATGCAAGGAAACTGGTGTGGAGGAAGAAATACATTGGAGAGATTTGTCAGAGTTCATGATAGACCTGTGCAGGGTAAGCAGAAGTCAGACTAGGTTTAACTCTAACACGTACCTTTTAGCAAAATAGTAACACTTCCATGATAAAGGGGCACATGTGCAGCTGAGGGCTATGTGGCAGAGTGCCCTCCTATTGCCAGCTACAGCTGCTGATGTGGCATTGGGGTCCATTTGTTAGAGCAGGCTGCTGTAACTGTAGTGTTTTCATCCAGCTAGAGTAAAGGCAGCATTTGTCACAGATGTGCTGTGGTTCTGTGGGGGTTATGAGGAATATGTCACTTAGCAACCTGACATGTGAACTTGAAGGAAAACTGCTTCAGTACAATTTGTCATTTTGAACCCAAACTTTACTTTAAAAGGGCCAAAGATTTTGTATAGGGCAAATAATAAAAAAAAGCTGCCTCTAAGGACTTCAGCAGAATGTAGTGGATTGAGATGTCTAAAAGGAGATAAATGCTCAGGTTATCAATATTCTCTTTATTTTGTGTATAGGCTGCCTGAGGCCTGAGAGGGGAAGAGTACTCTTTCTTAATTGAAATGCTAAGCTTAGATGTAAAGTCAATATACAGCTGTAGTTTTGTAGCTGAGTACTATGTGAAACTCAGCTGGTTTTAGTTCATTCTTCTAATGACTTTTTTTTTTGCTGTTTGCTTAGTTTCTGTGGGTTTGATTTGGGGCTCAGTGGCCTCATGTCAAAGCTGTCAGCTTCACTGGCAGAATGCTGTGAGCTACTCAGCCAGTGGAGATCACGTATATACATTCTTAGCTCTATTCTTCTCAGTGCCTTATGAATTGTTATGGAAATGTAGAAGTCTGTGGAGCTGGAATACAAGCTTAGTGAAAATTACAGTAAATAATTAAAAGCATGAGATCTAACAAGAAAAAGATATGACAGCCTCGTGAGATCTTAAGCAGGCTTTGTTATTTGGAAACTTATTCACTGACTAGGAAAAGATGTAATGAAAGTCAGTGAAATAAAGTCAAGATATTAAATGAAAACAAACAAGTTACTCTATAAAATAGCAATATTACACCCTGTTGATGAAGCTGCCCTTATTACAGAGCTGACTGAATAAACACATGCTAGGAAATTAGCATGATGGCAAATCTTAATTTCCATATGAATAATGGGTATGTGGAGGATGGTCTGGATAGGAGAGCATCACTAAGTTACACTCCGGGGTCTCCGTGCCTCAGTGTAGTGTCATTATTGGTTGAAGTAAAAATCAGTCCCTGACAAAGGGGTGAATTTCCTTGTGCAGGAGACTGACTCCAACAGGGAAGTATTTCCATTCATTAAGTTCCTACCTTTACCTTGAGTAGCTTAGGCTTTTCTTGCTGTTACCATGTACCATGCAGAAGGAAGAATGCTTAGGTTTGGTCTTTATGTGTGTATCTGAAAACCCAGCGTGGTCTGCGAAGTTCTTTGAACTGGACCTTAACAACCTCAGTGTGGGGTGAGGAGAGGAACTTACTGTCAGGCTGCCAGGGGAATGTGCTTTCTGGTGGTGTTACTGTGAGCTCTGGTGTGGTTGTTCAGGCATCCTGCTGCCTTAGGCCCAGAGCAATCAGTAGGCTCTTTGCAGACCAGGTGTCACAGAGTTATCTCCAGATCTGTGTCCTTGACAGGGGGATAGCAGGCCCACAGATCACTGACCCGAAAAAGGGGAAGGGGAGGGGATGGGATGGTTTGGCCTGGTTCTGTGACTAATGGGGCAGGGGGACCCATGCCCTGGGAAAGGGGAAAACGGGGAAGGGTAGGGAGATGGGAGATGGGCCTAAAAACAGAACAGCGGCAACGATCTGAGAAGGAAAATTAATTTACTAAATATGATATCGGAATGCAAGGTAACACAGTATAATACAATAAATATAATTAGAATTAGGCTAATAAATAAAATGAGAGACTGTCCAAAACTGAAGGCCTTACTCTAAAGCTGGAGGCAAGACGGGTAGGGAGCACACACTGCGAAACGAGCAGCAAAAAAGAGAGAGTCCTGTGACTTGTGAGCAGCTTTATCTTTCCCTCTGAATGCAGGAGTCCTCTGGGGTATGTAGTTCTCTTCTGAGAACCAGGTACCTGGCTAATCAGCAGTCCACGGACCTGGAGCATTAACTCTTTAACTGCCAGTGCTTTACATGGTGTTATGATGTGGAATACCGATAACAAAATTAACAAACAAAACCATGATACCAGGGTAGGGATGAAGGTATAGCTGAGAAAGGGGAGTGAGTCTGCTACTCACTGCATAAAATTTGTCAGGTCTAATGCTTGCTGCCTTTCTAAGATTTTGCTTCCTCTTGCTTTTAGATTAAAAACAACTTTTTGGGAACTGATGTGGACTTGTAGGATTTGATTCTTTGGAAATGTATGTGTAACTGATCCCTGAAGCAGGATGCTCAAAAGAATTCTTGCTTCTAGTATGTAATATTTAAAAAAAGGAAGCATCTGTATCTGCAAGAACTGGAATGAAAATTTGAGGTTGGATTCTTCTAGAGTTAAAATAAAGATTTAATCAGTGTATCTAACAGTTTTCCACACTCTCTGAAGCCAAGTGTGATTTCTTTGCATGAATAGCAGAACTGGAAAGCTAATAAAAAGGAATTTGTATGCTAAGCCACAGGCAGCTTGCATGCTGCTGTCTGCTCCTGGTAGGGGAGTGAATGCTCTCCCTGAGCCTTTCCCCTGTTGTCCTGAGTCATTACCGTGGGGGTAAACAGGAAGCTGCTGTAGTCCCACAGCCTCTAGCATGTGTTTACTCAGCACCCTGTGAAATGGAAGCAACACAGAAAGCAGTTCTTACATGGGAGCCTCCCCTGCTCCTGGGCCCCTGCTGCCCGCCCCAGTGAGCACCTCCTGCCCCAGCACACCCGAGCTCTGCTGTCAAATATAGCCTGGGGATGTTGTGCGGCTCTTTCACCCAGTGTTAAAGCAGGCATTCTTGCAGCCAACGAAGTGGGAGAATCCCAGATAAACTCAACTGTAGATGCTGAAGTTCTGCAGCCAGGCTTTCAGCAAATGCATTCCCTACCCTCTGATCCCAGTACAGCAGTGGTTACCTCAGCCAGCAGTCCCAGCTGCTGCGGTGCTGTGCCTACAAGAGGGCATGCCCTGGTGGTGACAACTGAGCAGATCAATGCTGCTATCTCAAAATAGGCTACTTTGGAGCCACTGAGTAGTCCTGTGCGCAGACTAATAAATCAGCAGTAGACTTAATTTGGCATGTCTTACTTAGACATCTTAGCACTGAGTTATGCTATTAAAGTTTTGAGGTGTCAGCACAAGGATGCTTTTTGGTATGTGTTGTGCAAAAACCACTCTTGGCCACAGTTTTATGCTGTGCTGCAACTCTTGCTGTTTTATCATAACTATTACGAAACTTAGCTTTTTCTCTAGTCTGAGATACCACAGGCAGATGACTGGGAGAATTTCCATATCTATCTATCTATATACACACACTTATATGTTTATGTAGGTTGCTCTGGAAGTAATGCTTCCTACTTATTTCCATTGAAACCACAACAGCTATGCAGAGCACAATAACACTGTTTGATAGAGCAAATTACCGGCTACAAAATAGTATTTTTCCACATAGCCACCACCATTAGCTATGCAATTTTGCCAGTGATGAACAAGAGCCTGCATGCCGCTCATAAACATCTGCAGCAGTGGAGGTGACCTACTGCCCACTGCCTCTCTGTGCTCGCATCTGCTGGTTGGTCTCCATAAAACATGTTTGAACGTCACTGAGTGCCACTTCTTCTGCGTGGAGGAATTCGGTTCCGCGCCTTTGCTTCATCCACACTTCCGTGTCAGACGCCATTCTGTCAGCCTGCCCCTCTGCTGCCATCTGTCACATGGCAACAAAATAGAATGGAACATTGGTGGGAAGGTTCAGCATCTACTGCCGTACCACCAACATCTGCCTCTGTGCTTGTTTCCAGTTTTTGCAGGACTGGTAAATACTTCTACTCACCTGGGTGAAGCTGTTGTCATAAAGACACTTAGCTTGCTGTTCTTTATTGAAAACAGCAATACAGCATGGTCAATACCAGTTTTTATAATCTACTCGACTTGTTATCTGATAAACAGTTCATTGGCAGTTAATGAGATGAAGACTAATACACTCTGCAAAATTGTAGTTGTTTACTAATTTATTGAGATGTCAATCAATGCTGTTTCATACATGGAAACGTAGTATTGTGTATTATTGCTTGAAAGTGTTACTATATTGTGTTGATATTAAGTTGCTTAGTGCCAATGGTCTTAAGGATAGCATTTTAACTAAATCTCTAATCCAACCAAAAGTCATCCATTTATTGAGATTATTTTAATTTCTTTACAGATTTGGGAAGGATTTCTTTTTCTTTCTGAAAGTGTTTTTTTTTTCCTTTATTCTGTCATTGTTTAACTTGTACATGAGAGCTGATACACTGTATTGCAACTATATTTTTTAAGAGCTTTTTTAATGAGATTGTTCAGGTGGTAAAAGTAAGGTGATTTAAATCAGATTCAATGCCCAAGATTCTTCAAAAATTCATATACGGGTAAAATATTGGAATACATTAAAAGGTAGAAAACAGCAGAGGTTTTTGTACTTAAGTTATTGTTCATGAGGGCTGACAAGGCAATAGCATTATGGCTAACAAAGTTTTAAACTAAATGCAAGGGAAGATTCAAAAAGAGAAATGCTTGGCATTTCCTCATTGTCATGCTTCGCTGCTTTTGAACATGCTTTTCAAAGATAAGTCATGTTTTAGTGGTATAATTAAAAATGCGATCTGGTAGTGTTTTCTTCCAAAGAGTATAGTATTTTCCTGCTCATAATTAAAATGCTGAACTAATTATGTAAATATTTATTGGGGGTGAGGCATAATGATTTAGCAAAGGTAGGCCTTCGGGTGGCCGAAGAACTGAGTGATCACAGATACCTGCTGGTTGTGTTGCTCAGTGCACGGCTGTGTGTCAGGTGAGAGGAGCTGGGGGAAGCTGTAGCCATCCTCTCGTGGTGGCCTCTGTGGCAATCGGCAGTGTGATGAGGGGGGTGGTGGAGGAGGGCCTGGGCTCCTCAGCCACTGAACGGTCGTTACTGGGTAGTGCTCTGAGCTGCTCCTTGGTGTGTCCTTAGTTGATGGTGGATCTACTGATGTAAACGGCCCTCCTTGAATTCTCATTCTTAGATGGTTACAAGCTGCACAGAGAAATCGTTTGCCTGTAAAACCTTCTATTGCTAGAAGGGATTTGCCTCCCCTGAGGCACTGCTGGGGGCAGACTTGGGCCTTAAAGTCTCAGGTTAACGACTCATCAGTATCAGTCTGTTGAGAAAACAAATACCTTGATTTTATCATGAAACAAAAGCGTCAGTAGGAGAGAAGGGGGAAGAGCAGCTTCCAATTCCTGTTTGTTTACAGTGTACAAAGAGGGCAGTGACTGAGCAGAAAGGAATCCACTGGAGCGAGTTGTGGCCTGTGAGCATGGTTTGGTGCTAAGAGCTGAGATTCCAGGAGCTGGAAGAAGCAGGTAGAGAAACAAGCAGGAATGTCAGCTAGAACAGGACATGTTTGTGATGGCATTACTGTAATATGTCACTGGTTTTACTTTCTCCGAAAACTTCAGCAGCGCCAGTATACAGTGTGCACCGCAGCATCAAAATGCTCTTTCTGGCAGTGCGTATGCAAGACAGTGGTCCATGTGTAGAGCTTCTGAGTCATGCTGTTCTTAGGCTCTTCTCTCTGGGAACCAGATGGTGAGCTCCCACTTGACTTCAGTTCCTTATGTAGTTTCAGGATGATCAAGGAAAAATATTTTCAGTATGATGCTAAAGGAGAGTCTATGGCATTTTGTCTAAATCTATTGGTGGAGTTTTCAAACTACATATTTCAATTAAAGACAATAGTAATTTATTTTTGTAAACCTGACACACATAGGAAGACTCACAATAAATTAATCATAGACAAATTGTTTTCTGTTGATTAAAAAGAACAAAAAAAAAGGAAAAGTTTTTTTCCTGAAGAGGTGGAGCAGATGCTTGGGAGTGTTCCAGCTGTACAGAGTCCTGTGGTCTTTGGCCTCTGAAATCTCAGTTGCCATGCAGTATTTTGGGGGAGATAATATTTAAGTAGCCCCAGAGCACACGCATACTCTTATATTGTGTGTGTACCAAAATGAGTTTTAATACTTGTTGGGACTGTGATAGCACATTTTGCTTAAAATATACAGGGCTTTGAGGTACTACATTTGAGATGTATGGTTATGGAAAACCTTTTAAAACCTGTTTTTAATGGAGAAGAGTATCAGGAAACATTATCTTTAAGAGCTAATACGGCTAAGATAAAACTTTGTTGTTGTAATAGTTCTCTTGCATTTTCTTCACTTGCACAATATAGGAACATACAGTGCCATTTAGAGATGAAAAGTCAGTATGAATGGATGCTGCTCAGTGAGAAGATTGGTATGGCATGTATGTACAATCTGACTAAATTTTGCAATTGCCATTCCTGTTCTTAATCCATCACCATCAGAATTTTGCTACTCATACTACTTGCCGCCACATACAGGTGAAATGTAGAACACCTCTGGAGGCTGCTCAATCAGTCAGGTAAAGCAGTTAATGTTCAACACTAAGTCAACCCTCTTAAGTAGTTAACAGCATTGCATTTTCCTGAGATTATTTCTTGGAACATTATACCACAGCCACCCAAAAAGCTATGGGATAGGCAACCATTCTGCTTTCTGCATAAGTTGTATGAAAAACCTAGGCATGCTACCATGATCTGCTCGTAAGTTCATTCATGTCCTTAATTTGTTCTGTAGAATATCTGTATCTTTTTATAAAGAAACTTTTTTTTAAATATGGGTGCAATGCCTGTTCCCCGTAGTCAAACTCTAAAGTAATTTTTAGACTGGTGAATTTTTATTATTTATCTTACAAGAGTGTTGGTGATTTACTGACTCCTGAAAGCGAGCATAATGTGCATACCCTGTTGACATCTCTTGTTTGTGTAGCTTGTGTTGTTTTACAGGTGTGCATTTGCTATTCAGATAAGCAGGCTCTAGATTCTCTTGCCCTTCCGAGCACAGCTGCCCCACTGTACTGGTGTTGGCTGCAGGGCGGCAGAGCCATGCCCTCCCTGCTGAGCCCTGAGCAGGAGGCAGTGCTGGGGACATACCCCAGAGCCACCCCTGCTGCACCTGCAGCCCCACATGGGCAGCTCAGTGGCTGGTGGGGAGCGAGCATTTGGGCAACTGGACTTCCCACTGATGTAACCTGCTCTGGTGTCAGTCTACACCACGCTGGGCTGAGCCCTGCCCTACAGCAAACTGAGAATGGACCTCGTCCCTAGCTGTGTTTTTCATGATATGAACCTGCTAGTAGTTTCCATACTTTAATATGTTTTTGGTATTTTTAGTTCTTTGTATGAAATGTCTGTCCTGCAACTGGATGCTGAAATTTTTGCTCTGCTGTTTTCTCACGTATTTAAGCAGCACATTTCGTCTCCCTCAATGTTTCCCCTATGTTCAGTTTAAATTGTCTTTTATCATTGTCCATCTAGCTGCTGCTTCTGTCTTCCTTTAACTTCATCTTTCAAATACAATCACATTGTTGCAGTGAATGTCTCTGTTCTAACATTATGTACACAAGAGCTATTTTGAACTGCTTTTCCACTATGGCTTCTCAGTTTCAATTATCCTAACTGAGGACCAAAATTCATATTAAGTTTTTACAAAATCTTTTTGACTGAGAAGGGCAGACTGTTTTGCTTCATTGAAATGCATGAAAGATTCCTGTAATTGGATGGTAAAAGTGTACAGTTTTGGTGGATGATATTGCAAGAAGCTGGTAGAAGCACTGACATCCGGTATGGAGTAAATGGTGCGCAGCTTTTTCAGTGTGATGTGTTGTGTTCATGATACTAATCTGAGCGGAGAGACAAACGCTTCCAAAACTACAAGGATTTTGTGCAATAGCACTGTCGTACCTGAAAAGGAAAAGAAAAGGTCACACTTGGGATCATGTGATACTTCATCCCTCTTGGGGGCTGAGTCCCTACTGGATGGTGTTGGAGGATGAATGTTTGCTACTGAAAACAGCAGTCTGGAATGCAGCGTGGCAATTCTTCCTGTTATGGGAACCGAGGAATGATTTTCTATGATATGTAAATTGTTGTAGTTTAGACAGCGCTGATGGAGTGCGAGAGAAACAAGGCACTTTCTCAGGGGCAGAATAGACAGTCTCTTCTGATCCCTTGTTTTTAGCACTTTACTTTTAGAGGTACTATTTTTAGGCAGCTTGAAATACAAAAATATTTGCTTTTACTCCAGTTAAAAGAAAACCCTGTTGTGACACAGCATGACTCAGTCTTTTTATAGCCACATCAAATACGTGTTGCTTAGGATAATGCAAAAACATATAAACAATGATAAAGGCAAAAATAAGAAACCAACAGTTGCTATTGTAACACAAAGTGTGGGGCAGCAACAAAAGTTCTGAAAATAAATGTTTCATCAATATTTATTATTCATCCTGAACAAAACAATACTGTGTTTTAACCATACCATACCAAAAGTAGTACAAGAAGTCTAGAAAGAAGTTAATACTAGTACATAGCTTTTTACATCTCCAGAACTGTCCTGGCAGTAAGTGATGAAATCCACTCAGTGTTGATGGTGCTGTCACCCTTGTGTCCTCAGTAAAATGTTCCTGTCTCCTGCTATTCATGTAGCTATTGTCTTAAACTGTTAACGAGTGGGTGTTAAGAGAAGTTTTTGGAGTGACAGTGGAATTAATTGTAGGCTCTTTAGAGTCTCGATAGCTTTGATGCTGAAGATGGTGAAATTGCTGAGGTGTGCAGGACAGCGCTGCCATTCCCAGCCCGCTGGTGCCTGGGCTGATCTCCTGCTGTGGGTGGCTCTCAAACAGTAGGCCTTTGGCTCACAGGGCCATCTTGTGACTCATAAATATTATTCTTGTCAGAGAGCAAAGCAGATCTGGTTTTGAGCCCAAAACAGCAGCTGAATGAATAATAATGGCTGATAGCAGTGCATGACACCCTTAATTCCAGCGTTTTGGCCCAGCTGAGTTTCCGTGCGCTGCTCCAAGCACAGGCCATGGCAGCCAGGCTCATAGCGCTCACTCCTCCCAGCCATAGCTCTTCACCTTGCAGAGGTACTGCAAACTTTTTGCAGGCCACTGATAGGGTTTTGTCTTTTGTAATCTGCTGAGCTCATCTTTTTGCATCAGTTTAGGCTCTGTTATTGTCGCACAAGGACTTGCATTTGGCTGCTAGGCCCAGGGATGGGCAACCAGCTCTGTGCCAGCCCAGCCCTTCCATGCTGCTATTTCATTAGGCTAAATAAACAAATAGATTAGCACAACATCTGTTTGAAAATAACTTTACCGGTTTGCTTTGGTCTGCAAGGGCATAAAAATGAAATCCATGCAGCATCAAGACTCAAAGAACAAACTTATTCTGAGGTGTAATTTATCGTAGAATTGTTTGAGTTGGAAGAGACCCTTAAATGTCATCTAGTCCAACTCCCGTGCAAGGCACGGGGGCACCTACAGCTCCATCAGGTGCTCAGAGCCCCTCCAGCCTGACTTCAAATGTGTCCAAGGACGGTGTGTTCCACCACCTCTCTGGACAACCGGTGTCAGTGCCTCACCACCTTATTGTAAAAAAAACAAAGAACAAAAACTTCCTTATATCCAATCTAAGTCTCCCATCTTTTAGTTTGAAACCATTTCCCTTTGTCCTGTCACAGCAGACTCTGCTAAAAAGTCTGTCCTCTTCCTTATTACAGCCCTCCTTTAGGTACTGAAAGGCTGCTCTCAGGGCCCTCCACAGCCTTCTCTTCTCCAAGCTGAACAGCCCCAGCTCTCAGCCTATCTGTGTAGGAGAGGTGTTCCATCCCTTGGATCGTTTTTGTGGCCCTCCTTTTGACATGCTCTAACAGGTCCGTATCTCTCCTGTACTGAGAACTCCACATCTAGGCACAGTGCTCCAGGTGAGGTCTCACACCGCAGAGCAGAGGGGCTGGATCCTCTCCCTCACCCTGCTGGCTATGCTGTTTTTGATGCAGCCCGGGAGGCGGTTGGCTTTCTGGGCTGTGAGGGCACATTGCTGGCTCATGTCCAGCTTGTCATCCACCAGTACCTACAAATGCTTTTTGGTAGGGCTGTGCTCCATCCTTACGTCCCCCCCAACTTATAGCAGGGGTTGCCACAACCTAGGTGCAAGACCTTGCCTTTAGATTTTTTGAACCTTATGAGGTTCCCTGGGTCCACTGCTTGAGCCTGACTAGGTTCCTCTGAATGGCGTAATTATTTGTCTATGTCTTCTCTCCATAGTTAAAATAATATAGGAATACTGGCTCTTGGAAGCACAGGAGAATCAGGGATGAAAAAATTCTTTTTTATCACATTTAATCAGTGTTCATCTTCTTGCTGGAGAGCTAATATTTCTGTCCACCTCTGAAAAGTGAATACAGCTTTATGAACTGATGCTCTTACGATCATTCCTACCTATGTTCTGTTCTGCTTTTATTACCTTCGTACTGTATTTCACTGTTCCAAATTTATTGCTACTCATATTCTTTATTATTGTTAAAACCTCCTTGCTTAGTTATCTTGGTTTATGTGTAGCTCCCTCAAATAACGTAAGACAAGGATAACTATAATTTGATTACATGCAAACTTTTCCTGCCTGGTGTTACATTCCTTAGAATTTTCCACTCCATGAGCAGATCCACTGCCTGTGCCTCTTCATTAGTAAGTGAACAATATCAGCCCTTAGGATTAATTTATGAGGAATAGCAGTCCTTGCCTACTAAGTTCTTCTTCTGGTTTCTTACTGGTTGGCTAAGTCTGTATGGCTTGAAATCATCATTTAAAAATCCATATTGTGTGTGTATGTATTACAGTATTATTTGTCTGATTCTGAAAATGATCCTGATTGTATTTTCT
This sequence comes from Numida meleagris, assembly GCF_002078875.1. Taxonomy (NCBI): domain Eukaryota; kingdom Metazoa; phylum Chordata; class Aves; order Galliformes; family Numididae; genus Numida; species Numida meleagris. The sequence continues at coordinate 6,170,916 of NC_034417.1, forward strand.
CAAAGAGCATTTTGATGAATTTTGTTGGAGTTATTTACTACAAGTGTATCAAGTACAATTTTGTGACGGAAATTTTTTCACATGTTAGAATTTTGGGAGGGACATCTAAAGTACATTTCTATTATTTACTTCTTGAACAAGTTTTGAAAATTGAATTGCAGGTGTTAGGATTTTCAAACATATATGCAAGACCTCTAGGAAATGTGTGGCACTGGAGAGGCGTGAGGAGTTCCTTTACAACTGCTATGACATGCGTTTGTTTGGTTGATTTATGATGGGAAGACTTCTTGTATTTCAGAGCAGTAGAAGAATGAGTTAACTGTTAGCTGGTGATAGCACCAGTTGGAAGGTCCTGAAGATGGTAAATCTGCGTCAGACTCTGTAGCTACCAGTCTGTGATTTATGGTTGGAAGAGCAAGAACTTGAGGGTTGTCATACAGGAGCAGTTCTCTGTTTTGCTGCCCAGACTGAGGAGGTGCCAGCCACCACCACTCATCTGCTCTAGATTCCTCAGAAAAGGCAGGGTGAGGGCAAAGCTTAAACATATAGGTGAAATTAGTCACTATTAAAGCTTGGATTTATTTCTAGATCCATAGGAGAGGCCTAATAATAGTCTGCCTGTGATTTGCCACTTCTCTGTTTATTTTCATGTATTGCTGTGCTTCAAGGAAAAGTAATCCCGGACTACTGATAGAAACTTATTTAGAAGTGATTCAGTATTATTGTGAACTACTTGGTGCTACAACTGTTAGCTGTCTTCCATGCAATTGGTTTCCTGGACATTTAGACTGCTGCCTTTTTATTACTCCTCTTTGCTGCTTTTTCCATTTGATTGTCTGTGACAGTACTCAGATTTGCTGACAGCTGCACATTAAATCAGTGGGTAACCTCCAAGGTAAGCTGAGTCTTCCGGCACTGCCCCTCTTGCTTGCGTTGTTGCGTTGCTTTTGGAAGGAACCTTCTGGCCTGATAGTGAGTGCAACTTGCAGTCAGCAGCAGTTTCTGACTTTCATAAAGCTTGCTGTTACACAAACTGTGTGCACATTTTCCATACATCCCATGGCTTTGTGAGCTGTCCGATTCTCACTGACCTTGCTGTCTCTGATACCACAGCTTCCGATGGAGAGCTTGATGTTTCCTTCTGTCTCCTTTCTTACACGTTTTCTGTATCTTACTCCATTTTCCGATACTAAACCACACTCTGCATAGCTTTTTGAAAACTGTCATTCTCTGTGTTTATTTTTATACTATACCTTTTTTTATCCATGCTGCCAGTCTCTTTTTTCAAGCACAATATCACTAATAGCTGATGAGTGCACTGTAGGAAATTATGCCTTCCTGCTGGACTTCCCTTTACTCAGATAACCTGACCGCCAGCTGAGTTTTTCAGTCATGTGTTTCAAAACAATTTCCAAAAATTAATTGGTTCCTTCATTTTCTCAGTGCTTCCAGATCACTGCTTCCATTATGCAAATATGAAATGGACATGTCTTATGCTAACTAAAATGGTTTTAAGATTATTATTTCATTTAAGCTCATGTGAGGTTATTTGATGTTTAAGAGGACTGATGAGATTGTGTGCTTTCAGGCATATTTGCCTCTGCTATCCTATATTTAAAAGTATTCTTTTCATTAATGATTAGAAATATTCTTCAGTGTTACTAGCATTGATAGAAGTCAGTCAGTGGTAGCGGTGGCTGGAGACTTAATAAAAACAGGTGTAAAGCCTGGAAGTCCTGTGCTGTCTGCAGTAGGCAAATGAGTCTGTTTTTAGTGCAAGTTAATTTGAGATCAGATCCAGCTGGCCTTACTTACATGTGTGATTATGCATTATTTGCATATATATTCTGCAAAATACTTTATAATAAGTTGTGTGTATTCTGATGAACATGACGTGATCCCGTAAAATACATGAGCAGTGTAGCCACATCTCACTGTTTGAAATTGTGACCCTAAAAATAGGAGGAGTACACCAGAAGACTGTTTTGTTAGCCACATCTTCCTTGGCGGCATACATGGCAACTTATTAGTGTAAAATGCATTAATTTCACTATTACTAATTTGAGAATTGTGCAAACAAAACTTCAAGTGTAAAAATGCAAGAATGCAGAACTCCATGAGAATTACCTGTCAGACTGTGAGGAGTAGCGTTGGGATTAGGGAGCATTTAATCTAGACTGGATTTAACGTGTTGATGGGTGCATCCATAGAAACCTAACTACGGATCAAATCAGCTGGAAAAAAACAGATTTTGATTTCAACTGGTACAAATTGAAATGTCACGAGTTTTCAAAAGCATCCTGAAATAGTAGTCTCTAAGTGTGGGGAGAGATTATCTATTCAGATGTCAGTTACATGCGGTGACTAACAGCTCAGAAGGGACTGCTCAGACACGCAGCCTGTCAGGCTGTGCAGCATCATCTGCAGAACACCACTGAATGCTTTCTATATCAGTCTCACAGCTTCTATGTGAGTAGCATCGTATGTCCAGGTTTGGATTGAAAGACTGTGAAGGATGGAGAATTCACCGTATCCTCATTTAATGCAGTTCCGGTGCTTAATTATCCTCGTGACTAATAGTTGCGCTGTAGGAGTCTAGTTGCTGTATCCTTAGCTTCTAAGGACTCTATCTTGTTTGGAATTATTTTTTTTTCCTACAAATTTTAGAATTGCCTGATGCCTGGGATCCCTTCTGTGTGTAGACATTCACAAAACCCTGTGAAATTACTTCTAATTTTGGAGGGAAGTGCAATGCTTTAATAGTTCAGAGATGTGTAAGGTGATGACATTTGTGTATGCTTTTTGACAACTCGGTCAATGGGTAGAATACAATGTGAGCAATGTATTTTGGAAGTTGGGATTTGAATGGATTGCTTTCAGTTATTTCATGCTCATGAGAAATATAGTAACCTTTTTTTTATGCTTGTGTTTTCCTGCAGGGAAGCAAAGGGCACTACAGATACCACTGGCAGAGCCACAATGTCAAGCACAGCGGAGTGGATGATATGGTCCTTCTTTCCAAAATCACAGAAGATTCCATAGTGGAGAACCTAAAGAAGCGATACATGGATGATTATATTTTTGTATCCTTTATAGTATTGCTTTTAGTTGGGTCAGTGCAGAACTAATAATGTAGATGTATTTTATTGAAGCAGATAAGATCCTGAGAGTTTTATGTGACAGTGCACCTGAGAGAACAGAAAATCTGAAGGTTGAAATTGAGCTTTGAACAATGCTTTTCAGGTATTCTTTTTGATATGTAATAGCTCTTGTCGTTGTTAAAGATAATCTTGTAGCTCCATACATTCATATATCCATGTGACCCCTCAAGCTAATTCAGCAGTGCTACTTGCATGATAAAGAGTTAATAGATTCAGCCTTATATACATGTTTTGAGATGGTTTTATCTTCTTTACCACCCAGATTCTAATGCTTTCACATTAGCATTTCTCCTGTGACATAACCCTGTTTACAACGTGTTTTGAATCATGAGCTGATGAAAACACATGACCACGTGAACATCTGTAAATCTACAATGTTTATGCTATAATATTTTTTTTACTATGATTAATGAAAGTGTGAAATATTTAAATAGCCAAATGTATAGCCCAGCAAGAAAAACAAATTTCAGCACCAAAAATGTTTTCCTTTTTGGAAATTTCATGTGAAAAGACTTCCTTGACATAAAGCACAAGTTACTATTCGATCTTTAGCTTTCACAACATAACATGAGCTACCATAATCAGTTTTGTAAACTGTAGTCAGTGGTGATACTGTTCCTTCTGCTTTAGCCAGGTTTTGGTACCAGCTAGTAGTGTCTGGAGAATGGTTTTTTGTGAAGAGTTTAATTTCTTGTTAGCAGAATGGGAGAGAAGTAAAACATCTGACTATTTCCATATACACGGACAGTAAAAGCTTTAGCAAGGTCCGATAGAGGAGAAGTCATGTTGCCACTGTGCTGGCATTTCCATCTCAAACTGTGTAAGTTTTCTGTAAGTTCATGTGTGATAAAGTTGCAAAGCATTTGTCACACGGGGTGGTATTGGGGCAATCTATAGCGCACTTCCTGGTAGTGAAACAAACACTTCTGTCACTGTGAAATCCTGCATCTTCCATACACAGTGTTCACAAAGTCTTCAGTGCTCGATGCTTTTTCTTTTCTTACAAAAGTGAGAGTAACAGATTAACATAGAATTGTTGTTTTTCTTTTCTTTTTACTGAAGCAGATTGTGTGTTTTCCAAGGGGTCTGGTGGTCACATGGGTTATTAGGCTCTTCTTTTAAAAGCATTATAATCCATTTGTGTGGGGAAAAATAATCCTTTTGCAGTTCTGTGCAGGCTTTTTGTTCTAAGCTGGAGACCATCTCTTGAATCTTTCAACTGTTCTTATGCCCACCCATGAATGAATATTCCTCTGTGCTACTCTGCACAGAGATTACTGATTCTTCCCAGAAAATGCTGGTATTGTTACCAACAGAAAACTATCACTTCAGATGTTTATACTGACACAACGAGTGCTTGATATATTGGAGACCCAGATGTCGTCACTCTCTGAATTAAATTTAAAAATGTATGAAGAAAGGATTGCAAATTAATAATACAGAGATTACGCTCACTGATTTATAGTTCTTCTGTGACTAACATGATACTATCTTGGGCTGTGGCGCCGGCATAATACGTTCTTACGCAGGCTAACACAGCAACATAAATTTCTCAGTTTTCTTATTTAGGTACGGAAAGCTTGGATAGTAAGTTTGTTTATGAGCAATTCCAGCTTGTTCAAGGAAACCAACAATCCAGTATTTTGAACTCACTGATATGGGTACAGTGCTAACTCCCAACTCAAGGAACCGACCCTGCCTGTAAAGTAGTACTGCTTATTTCAGTTGTCTGTGTAACAATTCATTGCCTACGTTGTAAGTATGGGCAAATGTACAGCTGAATGCAGAACAAATACTGACATTCAAAATGTCACAAAAAAAATTCTGGGAGTAATAATAAACTGAAATGTTTCGTAGGGTAGCCTGCAGGATGAGTCTTCCAGGGACTGTGACTGTTACACTTGTAAATATCACCACAGCACAAAGTTACCTAACTCCCATAGCTCCCTGACTTGTACGCAGAGCTGAGTAATTGTCCGATTCAGCTCAGTACGGGCGGTTTCCATCTGTCTGCATGCTCAGCACAATCTCTGTGAGATCAAAATGTGTCAGTACAGCTCATTCTGTGAAGGTCAAAACAATCTTTTCAATACTAACAATGTGATCTCCTCAGTTACAAAAGAGCAAAGCAGTTCAAATATACCGTTTCCTTTCTGTATTTTTGTTCAGGGAGTGTTGGACTTGGGCCTGTAATACATGTTCCTGTACTTAACTTGGCCTAAAATAAATATTTTGATAATATGAAAGTAACCCACTGAATGATATGTTCTTGTAAGCCTGCTAATTTCATTTTTATTAATAATTGTTTTAGGCTTTTTTTTCTGTATTATTTGAAGCTATATCCTATTGTGTAATATATGGAAAGGCTGTTAGGCCATCACTGGTAGTAAGATACTACATATAAACTGTAGTTAACCTTAACTGTTTTTGAATACAGACATACATTGGCTCTGTATTAATCTCTGTGAATCCTTTCAAGCAAATGCCGTATTTTGGAGAAAAGGAAATTGAAATGTACCAGGGAGCCGTAAGTAAAGCAGTCTGTAACGTACTACAATATTGGCAGGCTTGTAAATATTATTCCATGTGGTTAAACTCCTGGAAGCATTTGTTTCTGGGTTTTAGTGATATTGTATTAACCTGGGAGAACATGGCTGATATCCATCACCATATACTGAGTCCTCAAATCGAATCCTCTGGAACACAGAATTAGCATCTCAAAAAAATACTTGCGTTGATTAACTCAAATCCATACCAGATTTTTCCCCTTGACAAGCCTCTCCTCCTGCAAAAGCAGTTTTTAAGCTATTGTTTGCTTAAACTGAGGCACAGAAACCAAAATAGCCATTAGTGGATTTGAAGAGTATGGGTAGAGATGTCACAAACTAGACAAGAAGAGTAAGAAAATTGGGATGCCAAAAATAGGTGCTGGTTTTGAAAATAATGCTTGAAGAGTTTGCAGCATGGGGACGTTGTGGACTTAGAATTCTGCTTTCTGCTCTGAGTCAGGCAAGTCCACAGATAGAGGACCAGGGAAGCCATTCACTTTGAATGGGTGCAGCGGATGAAAATGAGCCCATTACAACACCAGGCTGTAGTGGCTTAGGTAGTTTATTTGTAGCATATTAGTGTTGGTGGGATAGGCTTAAATTATATCAATTTATCTTGAACAAGTAATATATTTCAATTATGGGCCATTTTTAGAAGGAGGTGTTTACAGACTTCAGGAGAGAATTATGGGTGAGAGAAAGATCAGTAACAAATCAGGAGCCTTTGGTTTGTTTTAATTAAACAAACAAAAAATTCCTGTATGTGGGATTGAGAGTTGTTTTTCCAGGAATATTGCTCTTCCCATTTAAATAAATTTATTTTTCTGCATTGTTTAATGTTATGTTGAAAAACGTGTGCTCTATCTCCCTTTCTAGGCACAATATGAAAACCCACCGCATATTTATGCCCTTGCAGACAGTATGTACAGAAACATGATTATTGACAGAGAAAATCAATGTGTCATTATTAGGTAAGAAAAAGATCTATAAAAAAATCTTTTGTCTCGTTCCTGTTGTAACTTCAAGAAATGGAAAAGCTTACTTTTTATTATACTAATAAAAACCTTCTGTGTTCATGACCACTGAATATTTTGGGGTTTTCTGGGACAGTTGAGTACTTTCTGACCCTCCTTTTTGTTTTCCAGTGGAATCCTCATAGTTTGACAACAAATCTCTCATGGCCAGCTTCGTGCCCAATACCAAATAGCAGTAGCTCAAATGACTACATGAGAGTTAACAACTATAGCGGCCATGGACACTGCTAACTAAATCTGACGCTCGCACTGACTGAACTAGCGTGCTCATTTTTGTTCTATTGCTTTTTTTCCTGTTAAAAATAAATGCACTTTTGCTCCTTTCAGAATTTAACTTGCTTTCAGTCAGAGGCAAAAGGAGACAGACACTAACAAATTAATTTTGTCCTCACTGTTATTCCGTATGAATTATTAGGCTGAGTGAATCCACTGTAAAATTATTACTGAACTTGTTTAAGGATAGGCATTACTTAAGTAACAGTGAATGTTGGGTGCAGAGGTACATTTTGGCCTTGTCTGTGAGTTTATAGATGGTTTATGGTAAAAGAAAGCATACAGAGACCCAGAACTACAGGATATTTGAGCTGGCACGTTATCCATCCTCTGACTTCCGTTCTTAAATAGAACGCTTAAGAGATTCCCTGTGGTGCACCTGGAATTGCAATTTGCCTTTTCATAATTTTCATGATGGTATTTGTTTTTCTGGGACACCATTAAATTATTTCTCTGAAATCGGGTAACCTAGCCATTAATAAAATTAATTTTGTTTCATTTGGTTTTCTAATCCTTCTGACTACATTTAGATGCATCCCATATTTTGTGATTAGAATGACATCACAATTTCTAATGACTAGATATAGCTTAAAAGTGAAGTATCATCAAATTCAGCATTTTGTTTCCTTACATTTTACTTTATTTCATGTAGCAGAAAGCACTGACATTGCTGGCTGACCAGAGGTTCCTGAGATCCGGCAGCTCTGGCATGAAATGGATGTTTTAGCTACACATCTACCACCACAACACAGTTAATAGCTGCCAAGGATTGCATCATTACTGCCCCCAAACTGCTGCTTGTCAGAAAATTGAGATACAGTTCTGTTTGTTTGTTTTCAGTTCCACAGAAGTCTGCTGAACATAAGCAGCTTCAAGTGGACCTTTGCATTTCAGTGGACCGTAGTTTTTTCCATAAAACTTTGTCCTGTGGGAAAGGAGTGATGATGACAGTGTGGCTATTAAGGGGTGCTGAATATCTTCTTCACAGCTAGCCTAAATTTGGGGTGGCTTCCCTGAAAATTTGTGTTGGAACAGAAGAAACAGAGCAAGCTAGTACAGAAATAAACCCAGTTTTTCCTTCTTTCCTCTCCTCATGTTGTCAGTCAAGTTTGTTTGTTTTTTTTTTAAAGGGAGCTTTGCAGAGAGGGAAAGGGAGAAATCCTGTGTAGCCTGGGCTGATCCCATCACACCTGGCTGGTGGTGTGCTTAGAGACAAAGGAGTGTGGGGAAGGGGCTGCTGCGCAGCTGTGTGCTGCATGTGGTTGGGCACCTGTGGCATCTACCTCCAAACCTGGGAGAGGTGTGTTCAAAGCATGGGGAGCAGACGCAGATCTCCAGGCAGGTGAAGAGAGGTCCCAGAAGTGCTGTAGTCAGGACCTTATGTGGATGTGGGGCCACACGACCTTTGGGCAGGATAGTTAGTTCCTGGATTCTAACTAATGCATTTAAACATTGATGGAAAGAAGATCTTCAGAAAGTCAGGGACTCAGCGAGGAAAGCAGATGTGAAAGGAAATACAGTTCTCTGAAAGACTGAATAGATAGTGACGAAAAAAAATCTTTTTATGCAATAATACTCATTTTGAAAATCAAAATCTCACCGGCCAACTTTTCCAGGGCCAGAGAAGATTATTTCATTAGTGGAATAATTGCATATATGTGTGTGTGCTAGGAAAATTATATGTACACGTCTAATTAGTGCTGAGGAGCTGCTTTGAATGGGTGTTAGCAGTGTACGCAGTGATGTTACTCGTGGGCTGGCTTCTGGCTGGGCTGCCTGCAGGTGCACAACGTGTGCTTGTGTGGGAGGAGGCAGCGCTACCTGCAGCTTTCTTCCCTCGTGTTGTACGCATCAGGCGGAATTAAAAAGGGAGTTTGCTCATGTGAGCAATGAGGTTTTGCTGGAGTTTGATTTCTTATTGACTTTGTGGTGCTGAGGCATAATACTTAATTGGAGCCTCTACTGAACCAAGCTTGTAAACTTGTGTCTGCTGCAGCAGGCTGTTCTTACTTCTTCCTCACCAGGAATGGTAGCCCTTCCAAACATCAGCAATGACTTGTCCAGTCAAGATTTTAATTATGAAGGATTTTCTGTTATGATTTTTAATTCCTTCTAGACTATCATTGTCTTTTAATTAAGAGTATGGCGATTATGATCAGTATTTTTCTACTGTGCAGCTATAAATGTTTCTCCAGATTGTTCTTAAGGCGTTGCCTCTCTCTAAAGTTGAGGACTTTGCTTTCTCTGACTTCTGCCAGGAGATGTTGCAGTTGCTTTAAAGCAGTTTTTCAGACCTTCTTGTTTGTAATTTTAGTTTACATTTTAACTCTGTGTGGCAGTGTTAGATAGATGAAACCATCTATGATGACTGCATACCTGAAAAGACAGTACCGCATCTGAAATGTTAGGAAGGTATGTGAATGGAAGATCACTTACAACCCCAACTTTTCAGTAAACAACTAATATATATCTTAAGCCTATAAAGATCAACATTTGATATGAGATTTTTAGTCAGCTTCTATATCTCAACTTTCCATAAAACTCAAATGACAGTTCTAAAACTCCTGTACAGAATCTAACTGGAAATACTATTGGATTTTAATGAGGGAGTGGTAGAAACATAAGTCTAGTGTAGTGAGGAAAAATTAGTTAACAGCTCTCAGTTTCAGAGCAGAAATTATGTCTCTGAAGTTATGTTACTGAGGTCTCTGAACATAATTGGAGAAAGGAGATTTTGTATGTAAACAATCTTAAAAGTGTATTCAGACATGACAGAATATTTTGCATACACAGTGTTCTTTACTGGCAGACCCAAGTGTTCTTTGTAAATATTTATTATTAAAATTTCCACCTTGTCCTGATTATGTAGATAACTATTATATTGTTCTACAGCCAGGGAGATTATATTCAATGTCACTCAGCAAATTAGTATTAGAGAGAAGAATGAAGCTCTGTATTGCACTTTGCTTGTATATATACTCTAATCAGTGGATTATATGTAGGTTGCTCTGAAAGTAATGCCTCCTGTTTATTTCCTTGGAAAATACAACAGATGCGAAGAGTACAATAACATTACTCGGTAGAGCAAATTTTCACCTGCAAAGCACTCTTTCTTAATGCCATTAGCTATGCAGTTTCACCAGTGATGAACAAGAGTCTGCGTGCCACGCTCATAAAAATCTGTACCTGCAGAGGTGTCCCACTGTCAGTGCTGCCACTGCTGCAACACAGCACTTACCGCCTCACTGTGCTCACATCCACTGTTCGGTCACCATAAATGTTCAGCAAGCATTGATGAACGTCAGTGGGTGCCATTTTTTCCACATGGAGGAACCCCTTTGTTTCATCTGCACGTCCATGTCAGACACCATTCTGTCAGCCTGCCCCTCTGCTGCCATCTGTCACACAGCATCAAAACGTAATGGAATATTGGTGGGAAGGTTCAGCTTCTGCTGCCATACCACCAACATCTGCCTCTGACATTGTGGGCCAACATAATAAAATAGGAGGCATTACTTTCGGAGCTGCCCTCATAATTCCTCTGGAAGGCAAGGAAGGAAAGAAAGGAGGAGGTAAAAATTTCCAGTTGTTCATAGGCTTATTCTGATTACAGCCAAGTAGTAATTGACTTTGCTGAACAAAATGTTGCTTTTCTGATGTTACAAACAGCTCTAGAAAAACAATGCATCTTTCAAAGCATTTTTTTTTGTTAGTGATCGAGACTGTATAATGTTTTATAGTAAGAATAATCTCCAAGAAAATTGCACCGTAATCTACTTCTTGCTTTAAGCCATTATCATCACTTTTTCATCCTTTAAAAATCTCTGTACTTATAGCTAAAAAAATATTCTTAAATCATCTTAAAATAGTTCTAATAGCAGCAGAGCAGTGAGATGTATGTGGAAAAGCTTCTGTATGAGAATCGTTCCCCCGTGAGAGTTGAGTACCTGATCTTACTGGGGGCAGGACACCAGATAGAAGGCACCAGCTAAAATTACTTGAGTTCATAAATAATGTATCATCCTGTTCAGCAGTAATTTAGTTGGAGCTATTTACTGCTCTCTGACAAATAAACTTTTAATACTGAAAATACAAGCGTATGCATGCATAAGTCTGAGGCAAACTGAAAAAACTCAGTCTTTTGGGCAAATTCATTTAATATGAAGGGCGACTTATATTGAAATAGAGACTAACAATAGAATGGAATGATGTTCCTCCGTATAACTTAACAAGACAGACACTGTGGAATCACTAATGTAAACCACACTTAATTTGAGCGAAGAGGAGAAGGATAATTTATGCAGCAGAGAAAATCTTAAAGAAATGTGCTGTATTTTTACCTCTTGATAAATAATATCTGCTCATATTCATTGAGTATTTGGCTCCAGATCCTTTCTGACATTCACCGGGGAACTGCATATATAAACTCAAGAACGTGCTTTAAGTTAGGTTGGCTTGTCTGTCGTGTTTTACAGTAGGTTGAGGAAATTTACTGTGAGCAAATTTTGGTTTGAAGAAATTATTCTTTTTCTAATCATCCAACTATTGCTTATGTGCACTTCTAAAAATGGTTTACCATCTAGCAAATTCGGTCTGTGCCTCAGAATGTCATAGATGCAAATAATACAGGCTTTCTTGTCTTTGATTGTTAGGAAGAGATGACTCTGAGTAATAAAAGTGCGTAAGTTGAGATGATCGAGAAGTATTTTTTTCACCTTTTTGATCTATAGAACTGCAGACAGGAGAAGATGCGTTAAAACATTTCTGACAAAAATCGTTTCAGTATTTCTGTACTGTTTGGAAACTTTAAAGATGTAAAATGATATTTGCAGCTTGGCAGCGTGGGGAGCTTCTTCAGAATTAAAACCTTTGGAAATGCCTCCATCCATTAGTCATGCTGATAAGGAGCTGTGTGTTGACATTCTCAGCAAGTCGTTTTCCTATGCAGGACATGCTGATGTTTCTCTGGCAAACGTAGCTAAAATTTGTACAGGAAAAGATGTGCACTTGATCCACATCCAGGAACAAGTAGGCACAAGATAGAAGAGTCAACATTCACAGAAATTATGCAGGAACATAAAGACAGCACAGATTTTCACACAAAGATATCTGAAATATATATTTTTTTTTCTTAGGACATTAAACCAACATTTGTCTGTTGTTTTTTTTATATTACTGTAGTTGTCCACGTCAGGGTAAATTCATTAAAGCCAAAGCTAAATTGCTTCAAGATTTATGTAAGCCCAGAGGAATTCTGTTCAAATGAGGTTTGCTATAAAGCATGAAATAAAGCACTGAGGTTGCCTTGCCTGATACACCAGTCTTCTTTCCCTCTTGAGAAGCTCTTACTAATCATGAGAAAACGAAACTACCAATGTTGTAAACTGTATTCACAATTGAAGTGAAATATTGTAACGGAAGGAAGGAATTGTGAAAGCTAGTGTGGAATATTAGGACTTCTTGTACCCTGTGTCAAGAGGTATAGGAACAGGAAGGTGGTTCTTCCGTCATTCAGGATGCGATTAATAACGTCGCATTATTTCATTCAGGAACGCCAAAAACAAAAGATTCCTGAACTGAAGTGGGCATCTGGCGTGGCATTCAAGGCTTGGATTTTCAAATGAGTTTGTGTCCTAAGATCTGAAATCCTGCTTAATTTAAGTGGGAATTGAGTTATTTTGAGCATCTTGGTTTAAGCGTATTTATTTCTCAAATTATGTTATTTTATGTTATGCAGGATGATTTATTCAGAATTACTTATTCATAAACATAACTGTACTGCAGTACTGTATCACAATCTGTTACCAGCTTACCTAATGTAAAACTTGAATTATTTATTATTATTCATTGTTATAGTCTTGTTTGTAATAGTAAGATACTGGTTGTACAAGATAAACCCCAATTAACTCAATTCTTAGTTATTGAAAAATTAACAGGTATATTTCTGCATCTCTTTTTTTCACAGTGGGGAAAGTGGTGCTGGGAAGACTGTGGCTGCTAAATATATCATGAGTTATATCTCCAAAATTTCCGGAGGTGGCCCTAAAGTACAGGTGAGTTGATACAGCATAACACCAAAGCATAAGCACAGTCTGAAGCATAAGTTCAGAGGCAGAATGGCAAAGGTTTGCCTTGGCAGGCAGTAGGCACTCTACTAGAGAAGCTTGTGAGCAGCTGTAAATACATGGACCTGTCCTTAACAGCAGAGATGGCTGAAGTGCATTGCATAATGAACTGCTTACCTGCAGATCAGCTGTGTGATGAGAGCCCATATGGGGGAAATCCACAGACCTGGAATGATCTCTGTTAAAAGTATTATGTCTGCAAGTTTGATTTTATTTTTTTTTTCTTTTTTAAGTTAGTGTTAGAAAGATACTGTTCTGAAGGTTGAGAACAGCAATCTCCTGTTGGAAGATGTGATTTTTCTTTTCCTCCTGGCTTGATACTCTATTGAAAACTGAGCTGGCTTTTCATGTTTTCATTAATTCTATTAAATCTCTGATTTGTATGCATACATTTGAGAGCCAACAACAAGAATGTCATCTTGTTTTATGAAGTTATCTCGTATCTGAAAGCTAGTTAAAACAACAGATAGTTCCTGTTCTATGGGACACTAACTATGCTGTTAGTGTCTTCTCTATCTATAGAAGAAGCCTGTGAACCTTGAGCAATTTCTTTTGAAGTAAAAAAAAAAAAAAATTGATCAACTTACTGGCTGTGTTGCTTTGCACAACAGTGAATGGAAGGGCCAGTTGTTTGCAGCTCAGGCATTTTGTTCAGTTTTCTTCAAAAGAGAGGAACATAAAGACTCTGATAAAAGATTGGCCCTGCCTGTGGCAGGGGGTTTGAAGCTTGCTAATCCTTGAGGTCCCTTCTAACCCAAGCCATTCTGTGATTCTGTACCTCATCCATCCAAAAGGATTTATTCCAGACTCATGCTCTTGTGCTTTTTTATAAATAATTTAGATTGTCATGCTTTTCTAGAAAATTCCTGTGAACTTAAAAAAAAAAAATCTTAAAAAAGAATCTATTTTTGAATCTCTATTTCTTTTGTTTCCTAAAATTTTAGCACGTGAAAGATATAATTCTACAGTCCAACCCTTTACTGGAGGCCTTTGGGAATGCAAAAACTGTGCGGAACAACAACTCTAGCAGATTTGTAAGTCTGTCTCCATTAGAAATTATTTTTTTCAACTTCTGTGCTGTTACAGACGCATTATTCAGGAGTACAATATAAATTGACTACAAATTAAGTACACGTATATAATGTATAACATGTTTAAAAATATACAGTATATGTTGATAGGCCTCTATTTCATTCTGCATAGATTGCGAATTTGTTACTCTTGCAATACATACTGGTCAAAAGTTATAAATTGTTCAGTCTGTAATCAAAGAATAGCAACAAAACATCCAGGTCAGCAAAACATATGCAATAATATAATTTAAAAGCTTATTTTTTAATAGATGAAACCATTCACTGATCAGTTCACTGATGGGAAATACCTTTATTACTGACAGAAAGTAGGCAGCAACAATCTTTAGTCTGTCCTTGTAAGATACTCAAGTTAATACTATGAGATAACTGTTCACTAGCTAACTTGCTGTAGGTTACATTGCAAAAAAGTTACTTACAGATATGATATTTGTTCCTAAGGCATTGTGAATGTTAGTGTGATCAATGCATCACTGAAAGGAAAAGATATTTGCTTTACCTTGCTTTCTAGCAGAACACTGTTTCCCATTGGTCATAAATCTGTTAAATTGACTTCCAGTACAGGTGGTCATTATGGCTTCCTTTATGCTAGGCAAGGATCTCAGCAGTGGGAAGAAGCCCCTTGCTTCTTCTCTACGTTGGCATTACCATGTGGCATATTATCTGTATTCTAGCTCTGTATAAATGAAGAAAGAAGGAAGATTTGATACTTCAAGAATCTAAGCTTATGTCATTTTTGAGCTAGCAAGTAACTATATTCATAAAGATCAAATATTGTTCTAATGTTCCTTGAGATGCAGTACAAGTAGTACATGATTTAATATTTATTAATTATTCAACAGCTTTAATTACTTATTGCAGGGGAAATATTTTGAAATCCAGTTTAGCCCAGGTGGAGAACCAGATGGAGGGAAAATCTCCAACTTCCTACTGGAAAAATCTCGAGTTGTCATGAGGAATCCTGGAGAGAGGAGTTTTCACATTTTTTACCAGGTCAGAAGTCTATAGCTCTTTTATGAATTATTTAAAATAACTTGTACCGGTTTTTCCTTTTGATTGAAAAGTCATTCTCAACACAATGAGGTTATTGGAAGCATATTTTAAAAGATAATGTGGATATCGCTGGGAAACTTCATAGCATGTTAAGGCACCATCTAACATAGACCCATCTGCCTTTCACCTAAAGAAAGTGTCATGGTTTTATGGCACATGTTGACAGAATGTACTTCAGATGCTCAGTTCGGAAATTCACTGATAACTCCCATATGGAGAAGTCCTATAGAAAATAATGAGAAGTGAGAACTTTCCAACAATTCTTTCTATAAACTGACCTATACAGTTATACTTTCTGCTCTGGAATTCTGTAGTACATCTCTGAAATAGAGATTTAATTATGTTTTATGGGACGAATGGGATAATATCTTTTGAATCCTCTGAACATCCCTTGGTTTTTATCTTCCAAAAAGCTTTTCTGGCCTTTGCTGGTCTTTCACATGAGAGTTCTTTATCTGCTGAGGTGTTGCTGACCAAGCTCCACAAAACTAGAGTAAAGGCAGTGCAATGTAAGTAAGCAACTGCATGCAGCTTCACATACAATTGAAGTGTTGTTATGAAGGTGGAAAACTGAGTTGGACCTAGAATTGCTCCAGAAGCTGTGCGCTCTCCTCTTCTGAAGTATATGAACAATTTGCAGTTCCCTTCTGATTTTCTTCTGTGGCTGAGAGAGGCTTTTTGATGCAGAAAGTTAGAAGACCACAGGGTTTTGAATACTCTGTTTGGAGGTTAGTTCATTCCTTCCTATCACAGCCACACATCTGCACAACTGTGCTTGTCTTTCAGCAAGTATGGAAAAGATGTTGCTTTTGAGGATTTAGGTAAAATGTTGAAGGCTGGAAAAGCAGTTTTGCCTTATCTTTCTAGTAAAGATAATAGACATTTACTAAACCATTTATGAGAATGGAAATAAGCATCTGATCTTTCAGGTCAAACTAGCAAAAAAATAGGAAGGTTACAAGCCTGGCACAACACTACCCTTATCTCCTCCAGTAATTTCAGGCTCAGTCACTGGTTTATGACCCACTTTATCTGTGCTGAAAGTTTTTACATGATGACTAACTTGGAGATTTTTATTTTCTAGTTAATTGAAGGGGCTTCCTCAGAACAAAAGAGCAGTCTTGGCATTACCAGTATGGATTACTATTACTATCTCAGTCTCTCTGGGTCTTACAAAGTAGATGACATCAATGACAAATCTGATTTCCAAGAAACACTGGTGAGTTCTTGACGCTGATTTGTGTGGCAGTGGTTGTTCATTTCACTGTCCATCTGTAGTGAAGACATTGATGTGGGAATGAGAAATTCATGCACAGGCAGCTTACGTAAATTGTATTTTACTTGGAGAGGACGTGTGTTACACTGAGGTGATCCTTTGTTACAATCTAAGAACCTGAGAAGGTGGCTACAACTCCATCTTTTTATAGAAACGTGTTTTGTTTTCTGTTTGTCCCTTTTCATAATGGTGCAAATTCTTGGATTGTGTGCAAACAAACTCTGCAGTATGAAGAATGTGAAAATAGCGAGGAACTTCCTTTAGAAGAAAAAGTAAAAGAAGACCCTGTTTCACCTTAATTCTTAGTGGTGCTTGATCTTCTGTTCCTGTTTAAAACAGCACAACTGAGAGGCTGGATAAAGGGCCTCAGAAGGCAGAGATCAGAGATCTTTAGCCAATATTGCTGTCAGTTCGCTGTGTGGCGTTTATGCTGGTCACCTCAACTTCCTGATCTCCTGTTACTAGAAATTTACTACTCAAAATAAGCATATTAATATGTCGTCTTATTTCTATTTGTAGTACACTTAAATGCTTCCAAAAAAAATAATTCCTTCTAGATTCTAGCTACTTTGACATTTTAAAAAAAGTTAAGTTGAGAAGACATTCTGTAAATTGTCATGTACTCTAGACTCCAGACCCCAGTGATGCGGTGAATCGTTTTCTAGTAAATGGCTGAAACAGCCCGAACCAGACAGACTGTGCTGCTTCTGAGTTTCACAGTTGTTAATCTCAGCAGATAAACTATGTGTATGGAGGGAACAAAATTGTTCTTTGTTTTGCATTTTGCAATGAAGCAGTTTATTTTCAGTGTGATGCTTAAGGGCAGGTGCTTGTTCCGCAACTTTAGTTTTTCCAGAACTTATGTAGGTAACTCATCTTTAAGTAGAGTATGTAGGTGCTTCTGCAGTTAATCGTTACAAAGAAAAAATAGAAATGCTCAAGTAGGACATCTGGTATGTCTTGAAATTTCAGGCTGTAATGAAATTTTGTTGCCTTAAGTACTTGAATTCATTTGAAAAACTTGGATTTCTAAAGTAAAAAATTTAAAAGGACTTCTATGGAGAGTCACTGAACAGTTTCTTTACTTAAAAATTCTTTTCTTCCCAGCACGCAATGAGTGTGATTGGGATCTTTGCAGAGGAACAGACATTGGTGCTACAGATCGTGGCTGGAATACTGCACTTGGGAAACATCAGTTTCAAAGAAGTTGGCAACTATGCAGCAGTGGAGAGTGAAGAGTGTAAGTACCTCTGGAAACTGTGACAAGAATGGGCTGAAACCCAGGTGGCATGAGCTGAACTCCCATCTTGAGCTGCTTATCCAAACATAGTGCATCATTTCTTTAAGTTCAAGGCTGCTAATTCAGATTTTTCCAAAACCAACAATGGTACCGAGGCCCCTGTTTGCCTAGTACAATGCTAATGGCTTTAGTAGGAATGCAGTTTTGAATTTAAGAAATCCTTTTCCAGCTGTTGAGTATGAAATAGTCGGAACTGTGAGAGCCGCTTTAAGCAAGCTTAAAGTATTCTCCCTTCAGTGCATCTGCACTCATTCATTACAAAAAAAACCAAAAACAAGCAAACAAAAAACCCAGTTTCTTACATGGTTTGTCAGACCATATTCTCCTGTGGAGTGTCCCATGTTGTAGATGCACAGCCAACACTTGGGAAGCTGTATGCACATCCAGAAAATAGATTGAAATAAATACAGAAGTTAGTACTGCCAGTGTTATCTTCCTTGTCTCTAATTTCTCATCCCATACCTCATTATTTACATGCAGCTACTGTGTAAATATTTCCTTATATGCAGCGTGCTGTCCTGGCATCCTTCAGCTCTTCCTACTGTTTTCTGTCAGCTGGGCCTGTGTCAGCAAGATGCTGAAAGATTAATAGATGTGCAATTTTAAACAGCTTTGTGGTGATTTCTACCTTTCATCTAATGTTGATTTTATACTACTTTGACATTTAAGCCCACAGTGAATAAGCAAATATCTGCAGTAGCTTATAGATGCCTATTTATTCTTCTATTTCAGAATGATCCGTATTGGTTTTTGTTTAGGAAAACTGCATCTGTTACTCTATTTTTAGGAAAATTAAATATGAATGAAGTATCCTGCACAGTCAGATCCCCACACAACTGTATTATTGCTCTCCTGCTAATCATTTCAACAAACTGAGAAATGAAAATTACTGATTTGAAGTAAAAATCACTAAAATTTCTTAATTTGGGAGAATATTAATGGAGAAACATAAAGGGAAACATTTTGTGGCATTTTATACATCGAAAGGGTTTTTTAATTTGCCTTAAGGTTCCAAGTGAGCTACTAGCTCCCATTTAAATCACGGTATTACATCTTCCATTGAAATAGAGGTATTTAGTAGCCGGAAAAGAGAGAGATACGGAGTGTGCTGCATCAAAAAGTAACAAACTGAAAAGGCCTGAGCTGAAAATTTTACAAGTTGGTAAACGTGAATGTAATGGTATGGTTGAGCCATGTACAGAGGATTTCTATTGCTGTGAGAACTTACGTAAGAATAATGTATTGAAAAAAAATAGCAGATAAACGAATGCAGAACTTAGTCCTAAACATCCTGCACTTTAAAGAAACCAACAAAGAAATGGCAATGTCTAGTGCAGTTTCTGCATTATGAAGTGGAAAGTTGTGTTCGTTAATCCTCGCCCCACTTTATTGTTGATACTAGCCAACTAAACAGTAAGGAGTTTACATATAAATATAGCCTATTTAGTCAGGAGGGATAGAACACAAAGCCAGACCGCTGGCAAATCATGCTTTATACTTCAGTCTGAAATAATAAAAAGTTCAAGAAATTTGCTCAATGGAGTTCTTGTTATTATATAGCCAATTGCATGGAAACAGATGCAAAGGACATTCTTCAAGAAGCCAGAGACTCTAATCTCTTACTCTGAGTCAGACTCAAATGTACAGAGACTATTCTCAACATTTAAAGAAACACTTCTTTAAAACTGACAGTGATTCTTGTCTGTTATAGTGCTTGATCGTATTCATAGCTGGAAAAAATAATCTCTCATTATTCATCCTCCATACAAATAACACTAAATACTACTTGTTCTCTCTGTGTATGGAAAACGATTTATTTGTATTGGGAGATCTATTTTACACTTCCTGAAAACTGATGAAACAAACCTCATCTTTTCCAGCTTTTCTGTGCAGATAGTACATTAAAGCTATTTCACAGAACGCCGTTGATTACTCTTTGAGGATCGTTTCTTCAATTACGTGCATATCCCGCCTTGAAGTAATTTCTAGACCCAACAATGGAAAATAATCAGGCACATTAAGAGTGTGAAGTTGTGTCAAGTCGTGTTTGGTTATTCTTCCTTTCCACTAAATTATTACCACTGTGTGAGTGGAAGAGTTTCTGAGGTGTGCGTGGTGGCTCTTATCATTAACCATCTTCACAAATACCGACAGTAACATTGGCTAAATATTAATTCCAGCATTTTTGCAGTATATGTGAACCTATTTGGGCTACAATACCCTGCAATCTCTTCCCTTTTAAAATATGTGATGTATAACCGTGTCATGTCCTCAGTGAGTTACCGGAGATGTTGCTAGTGACTCAATTTTGATTAGTCCCTTGGTTCCTGCTCCTCTAGGGTAAATTTAATCACCTTGCTGATAGTAAGAAATCAGATTTTAGAAAGCTGGCAGTTAGTTACAATTAAAAAAACCCTTTTAGATTAAAATAGTAAAGGGTTTAAAGAAGCTAGATCATGCTGTTCTATTACAGATGTGTAAAGCTCAAGTGGCTGCTGCCTTAGCAATTGTTTTATGTCCTCCTCACATGAGCAGAGTGAATCTGAAAGCAAAGGAACATGGACGAAATATCACTAGAGGATTGTGTGGTTTAGTGGAGGTGCAGTAGTAGCTCCAAGAGCTATCCTTCGGAGCTATTTCCACATGCTTTCAAGCAGTTTCTCTTTTCCTGTTCTACCTGCAGATCTGCACCATGTGCTAAAGATGCAAAGAGTATTAGATTTGTTGCTGCTTTGTGCACAGATACTTATTTTTCTGCTTTGTTTTTTTAAAAAGGAAGCCAGAATTTGCAAAGTAGCTTCAGAATAAGGCATTAAAAAGAGTAAAAAGAAATAAATAATAAGGCAATTGAAGGCTTTTTTTTTTTTTTCAATATCCTTAGAGGAAGACGGGGAAAGGATTTTAAAAAGCAGCAGTATTCTTTCTTCATTATATTTTAAACCTTTCATGATTTACAAACCACTTTCGATAGCTTCAATTTTATTTTAAGTGTGAGCTCTGTGTTTTCTTTCTGTCTACTCCAACCATGCCATCTCTGATTGTTTGAACCACACAGTTCATAGGTAATGCCTAACCTTACATGTTCGAAGGGCTGAAGGTACAGAAATAAGTGATTATTTTACTTTTTAAATTATTTACTTTCAAGTTGCTTATCTTAATTAAAATCCGTGTATATAAAGAACTGAAAATTTCCTTGGGGAGCTTAGGGGAACTTTTAAGACATAAATACCTTTCTTTTTTTAAGCCACATAGCCCTCATGAGGTTTAATCTGCTGTTTGTTACTAGTGATACAGCTATACTTCTTTTCTCTTTTATTCTGCATTGGTTTAATGTGTAAATCATAATCCAGCAACTCTTGATCTTTCTTGCAGTTTTGGCTTTCCCTGCTTTCCTCCTGGGAATTAACCAGGACCGCCTAAAGGAAAAACTGACCAGCAGACAGATGGACAGCAAGTGGGGAGGCAAATCGGAGTCCATTAATGTAACACTAAACGTGGAACAGGCTTGCTACACTAGGGATGCACTGGCCAAGGCCCTCCATGCCCGTGTTTTTGATTACTTGGTGGATGTAAGTTGGATTTCCTTCCATTGAAGTACTGATACAAGTACGCTAAGATTGTATCTTGCAGAGCTCTTCTTGTCCGTCTTTTTCTCACCACGTGTATGTTTCTTTGCCTAAACCTTAGCAGTAGCACTCAGCAGTGCAGTGGGAACTTGACCACAGCTCACATACAAGGCACTGATTTTATGGCAGATGCTATGCTTCCTTTGAAGCAAATGAACTGTGCTTTCAGCACTGTGTTTGCTCAGTCTCTTGTCACTACTGTCCTGTTCTGGTATCTCCTTCTTGTCAGCATCCATACTTCTCTGAAATCAGTCTCGCTTTTTCCTATATAGTTAAGCACTCTCAAATGAGCAGAATTAGTGGGTTATGTTACTGGTCTCCTGCTACGGAAGAGGCCAGTAACCCAACCTCCTGCAGAGAGCCCCCTTCAGCATCCTGATGTTGTGGCATTTGAGCAAACACTCAAATTCCATTCTGGAATACCCTCTGAGCAGAGTGACTCTGGTGGCTGGATTGGTGGGGCATAAACCTTACCTTTGGCCGCAGCTGTTAGCTAGATGGACCAAAGTCTGCTCCGTGGTGGCACTGCTGGTGTCTCAGAAGTCTTCCTCATCGTGACAGTTCTGAAATTCCTGCTATGTGAAATAATTGAATACAGAAATTGGTAAAAAGATTCATGTTGCTATCTGCAAAATGCATCAACTATCAGATTTAAAGCTGGTCTGTTTTTCTGATCCCTGTTTTTTTTTCTTCAACTGAGCCCATTGCTGCAAAGGAGAAAGGCTTACAAACAGAAAGTCCAAAGGCTCACAGACTGGAAAACAGGACAGTGTACTGTTCATTCTCAAGCTATTAATAACACTTTATTAAAAAGGAAAGTACAATACCCTATTACATATATAATGTATTCAATTCAAATATGTTATTTATGGAGAAACCCTTTCATATAAGATTTAAGGATATGAACATATAATTTATATATATAAACTTCACTTTGTTTTACATTTTGTGTTTGTTTTTTTAGTCCATTAATAAAGCTATGGAGAAGGACCATGAAGAATATAACATTGGTGTCCTTGATATCTATGGTTTTGAAATATTCCAGGTAAGGCAATGCTCTATTCAGGGTTTGATCTGACCTGAGAGACAGTTTTTTGTTATTTACAGGGGAAAGAATCCAAAACGTAAAAGACAAACTTATGGGCAGAGTAAAAGAAAAATAAAAAAAGCCAGCTTCTGAGACATTAAGCACTCCCTGCTAATGTCTCACTTAGTAAACAAGAAATACTGATGGAAATTGAAAGAAATTAACTCATTGATCTTAAAAGATGTGAAATTACACAGCATGCCTATAAAATCAGAAACCCATCTGTCACTGGCAGTATTTCCTTACAGCTTCTCCTAATATTGCCAACATAAGAACTAAGAATTACTACATGACACTAATTTTCAGTTGTTTCCTTTTCTATAGAAAAATGGATTTGAACAGTTCTGTATCAACTTTGTTAATGAAAAACTGCAGCAGATTTTTATTGAACTTACGCTGAAGGCAGAACAGGTAACAAGACATTCATTATTTTTGTCTTCATAGAATGGGCTATCATTTTCTCAGTTAGTGGAAAAAGTAAGGTTTCATCATCTGTTAACAATAAAATTTGCCTTAGTAAGCTAGAGAGAGAGAGAGAGAGAGACAAAAAAAACAGCCCAAACCTTAGCTGCTGGCTAACCCTGAGAATGTAAACTGAGTGAGTCCGTTATACAGTGTACTAATGAAGTCATATGACTCTGCCTAGACTTGCTGCATACTGACTCACTGACAGAAATGGAAAACTGCAGCTTGATTCCATCCCTGTGCTTTCATTGGACACGACACAGAGTTAAATGGGAATACTTCGTTTCCTCCACACTCCTTTTTTTATGTCTATGAAATAGATCACTGAGGCAGATGCACAAATACTTCTGAAGGCATTTGCATTTCTCTGCTCAAACTCTCACTGCAGAACCACTCCTCATGTGAATGGGAGCTTCTGCATGGGAGGGCAGGCAATGCAGCTGGGACAGTATTGTGTACAGTATGAGCTTGGGCCTGGCACCAACTTTAGGACAGGGATTTCAGGAATGCACACAGAATTGTCTTTGTGCAAATGTAACTGGTCAGTGCAGTTGAGCACAGGAGTGACCTACCTGCTAAGTGTTTAGCTGGACTCTGATGTCTGCAACTAGGTGGGTTAATTTAATCAAATTCCAGTATGATTTTTTCAGTCCATCTCCAGATATCCTTACATTCTGTAATTGTGTATCCTTACACGATTACAGTAATTATGTACAGAAATAATCTTTAAATGTTATTTTGAAGCCTTCTCCTTGATACACCGTCACGATCTTCATAATTTTTAAAATAGTTTAGGATATGGATGCTAACTGAATTGTTAAGATAACATAAAACTTGTTTGGTTACAATTCACAAAATGCTTTGACAGTAAACACACTGGAAAAACACAGTCCTGCTCTTTTTGGTGACTGCTGAAGAGCTACAAATACCAAGAGTGGGGAGAACAAAGAAGGATTTTAGGTCGGCTCTTAGATGGAAGAGAGCTGGATTTAATCATCATATGGGTCATTCCTGCCCCTACCCAATAACAGAGTTGACAGGTCTTTCTAAACACAAGTAGTGTAGAGCTTGTATGAATGTTGTGAATTGGGCAAGGGAATATTTGCATCTTTCCTCTTACTTAACAGGAAGAATACGTGCAAGAAGGAATTAGATGGACGCCAATAGATTACTTTAACAACAAAATAGTGTGTGACCTCATAGAGAACAAAGTGGTAAGTATTTGGCATAAACAAATGGAAAAAAACAGCAAGATTTTTTCTGCCAAATATCTGGGCAACTGCTTTGCTGTCAAGAGAAAAATGCAAATACTGTTTGCTCAGTAACTGAGTCATGCTAAGCCTATATATAAGTCTTACATAAGATATTTTAAAAGATCTTATAAGAGCTCTAAGATATATAGTATTTAAGATAGTGGCCAAAAAGAGAACCATAAGATAACGTGATTGATAAATGTGACTGAGAAGTTCCGCGTTTGGAAATTACAACTTTAGCCACCTAAATTTGTTACGCATTCCATGACGTATTCTTCTGTACGTGTTAGATAAGGCTCTCTATGTCCCTGGGACACCTGTTTCACTTTGGAAAAGCTACAGTAGCAGCTTCTGTTGAGGTCCTGTAGCAAATCAAGCAGAAACAAGTGAAGAGGAAGTATCAGAAATTGTTGCACCTAGAAGAAATCTGTTTTCTTTGCACCAGGAAACATTCTGCAGCTTAAATTCTGTTCTGACTTGGGATGACAGCAATTGTTATTATCAAAGTGTTGTTTAGGATACAGATAGTTCTTATATAAGGCAATAAATTTTAATGGTAGTTCACGTCATACATTCCCTTGCACTTAAAAGATTTCACCTGGCTTCTATCTGCATCAGGATAACTAGGAAAAGGATTGGGTGTCTGTCACAATCTTAGATCTGTTTGTCTCTAAGCTTGTCAGATTGCAGTATGTGAGTTTATATATTTATTTCAAACATGGCTTTATTTTTCTGGTGGAATGACAAAAAAAAAAGATTACTTTGTAAAGTAATTAGAAACTGATTTATTTTAAACTACAGGAATCATTTTCTCTATCGTTTCCTGCTCTGTCACTAGGTTTACATGGACTTGCATCTCTCCTTAAACTATTTTCATGCCAGTTTACAAATTAGTCTGTACTATGAACTCTGCAGACTGATGTTGATTTTTTTTCTGCTGTGTTTTTGTAGTAAATAATATTCTTTTTTGGGGAACTTGGGGGGAAAAAAAGCGTCTTTATTTTTCCCCCTCACTTTTTGTTGTTTTTCTCAAATGTGTTAGAATCCCCCAGGAATTATGAGCATTTTAGATGATGTGTGTGCCACAATGCACGCAGTGGGAGAAGGAGCTGACCAAACACTGCTTCAAAAACTCCAGATGCAGATTGGGACTCATGAACACTTCAACAGCTGGAATCAGGGATTTATCATTCATCATTATGCTGGAAAGGTAACGTGGAAAATCAAAACTGAATTCTGCATAATGTGTTTCTAAAGAAAAAGAACAGTAATAAAACGAAAGGGAAAGAAGTATCTCTAGAGAGTTATTCTGATTTTAAATAGCCAAATTATCTCTGGAGATATTGTCTTCCTTTCACAACACAGGGATCTTGTGCCCTAATGTGTGTTCCTTACTTAGGAGAGCAGTCTGAGCCTTGCTGCTGTCAACTGTACTAACCAAAACTTAGTATTAAATGTAATAAATCAGTGCTTTGAAATCCTCCTTGCATAACAGCAGAAAGTTTAAAGCATTCAGGCATTTTTAAATGATCCTGAAGTGATGATATACCAGTCAAATTAGAAGTATTATGTACATTTCTGTCTTGCTTGGGTGTATTTCTCAGACTACTCATCATTTCATGCTATTATATTTAATGACAGTATATCATTGTTATGCAAAATATTTTTCTTCTATAATGTTAAGTATTAAATTCACTTGTATTGACTTCTGTTGGCTAGTTCCATAGGTCTTTTTTTGTTGAGCTTAACTATATGGATGTAATTCCTTTGTTGTGAAAGAGTCAACTAATATATGCAAGGATTTAGTCATCGCTATAGTGTCTTTAAATAGTATCAGACTAACCAAAATTTCAGAGCAGCTACTGATGAGGACAGGATATAAATTTTCTGTAATTATTGGGTTCTCAACTTACCACAAACAATCAATTTCCACCTTGGCCCAGGTATCTTATGATATGGATGGATTCTGCGAGAGAAATCGGGATGTTCTTTTCATGGACTTGATTGAACTCATGCAGAGCAGTGATTTGTACGTAAGCAAAATTTGCTTAAAGCTAGGAATAATGTGCTAGTTTAGATGGATGCAGAGGGCTTAACTTCTCTACTGCTTCACAACTTGTGAGCTAATTTGCATAAAAATGGAAATAAAGCATCAGTACAGTAAAACAGTATAACTTCCATTATACTTGATCTTCATTTTCTGCAAATCTGAGTAAGTAGGGTACTAAAATGTCAGAATGAAATGGTATAGTGATAAATATTTTTTGGCCTCAAAGAAGGCTGTCACTAATATGGCATTACAGCAGAATAGGCACTGTTTTAACATATAGAGTAATTTTTTTCTGTAATGTATTTTAATTGAGGCTTTTTAGGAAGCACTTTGCGCCTGGAAGACTGGTATCACATGTCTCCCAAAGCTCACTGAAATAGAGATCTCTGTGAGGAATGAAGCTCATGGAAAATACTAATCTTAAAATAGATTCGATGGCACTCTGGATTAATATAAAAAGCTATTTATATTCTGCTCAACTATCAACTTTTACAGCATATTCCTTTACACTTCTGCATTGAATTGTCTTTATATATCAACACTATTTTGCTTATTCTTTTCTAGGCCTTTTATAAAGGCTCTGTTTCCTGAAAATCTTCAAGTGGACAAGAAGGGTCGTCCTACCACCGCGGGCAGTAAAATCAAAGTATGGCTATTTTTGTATGTGCATATATGAATGTGGCTGTGTTTGTGCGAGTTTACCTAAACTAAAAAGAAGGTAGTCTTTGTTTTTATTATCCAGGCGTTTTTTAAAGACAGACATAGGAGTGTTCTGATTGCAAAGCAATGCGTTGTTTCAGTTGTTAGAATCATGTTTTGCCCAGCATTGCTGTTCATTAAACCTTTTGTTCAGCTGCATTTTACGGCACTGAATTTTCAAAATGAGCAATTGATGGTAGTGGTAATAGTACTTGCATGTGCATGATGAATGAGCCCCTTCACTCAGCCACTTGATGTCCTACAATTAACTACAGATAACTGGTCTCTTTATAGCCCAGAAATGCAGCAGGGCCTGATCCTACGCCCACTGAAGTCAACAGAAGTCTTTCTATTGACCATAACGTGGGCTGAATAAGGCAGCGAGTGTTAGAAGGCAAGCATCTTTTTTTTTGAGGCTGGCTGTAAAATATACATTTAGATAACATACTTGAAGGCTTTGGAAATCAGTATTTTTTCAGCATCTTTCCTCCTATTTCAACCTTACAAATGAGACCACTTGACACATTCCCCACGCTCACCACTCTGTATTTTTATATAGTAGTTAAAAAATATTACATAGCTGGAGATAATGGGGACTTCTATTTATGGATAATGTTTTCCTGAGAGAGTGGTGTTGAGTTTCTATGTTTATCTATCTTTTACAAACACATTCATAGAGACCAATGTGGGTAAGTTTTAAATAAAAAGAATAACATGATTTGATGGGGCAAAAATGATTTGTGAAACAGGAGAAAACTGTCCAGTAACATAAAAATAACAAATAGAATCCTTTCCTTAATTTTGTGTACTTTTGCTATTGACTAATTTTGTTTTCTTTTAATTCCTCCCTTATACGTTATGCACACAGAAATAAATGACTTTTTCTATAGATAGTTTTTCTAAGCTAAAAGAGCAGCTCTCTTACTGCTTCATGCTGTCCCAAGACACTTTGGCCTTTCTGGAGAAGAACCAGAGCCACGTGGATCATCAGATGGTCGATATCCTTAGAACTCTCTCAGAGGATTTACACTTTTCACCTCTGATCCTATTTTTTTTTCCTCAATTTTACAGAAGCAAGCAAATGATCTTGTTGGCACCCTCATGAAGTGTACACCCCACTATATCCGCTGCATCAAACCAAATGAAACAAAGAAGCCTCGAGACTGGGAGGAGAGCAGGTATGGATAAGCAAGAGGGTGTGATGAGAACGAGCACTGAGTAAGAAACAAACTACAAAAATTCATGTTTTTTAGTCATATAACTTACAGACAAACAGGACTAGATACTCTAAAAGCCTTCAGAAATGAGATCTCTCCTAAACTCTGAAAATAATTCTAAATAATTCTAAATTAATTCTAACTTTTGCTTCACACCTTGAAAACTTCCTTAATAGGGTAGCTGAAAGCCAGCAGGATGTCTGAATTTACTTTCATGAATCAAACAACAAAAAAAAACCACGAAAAAAACCCAAGAAAACACATATGTATAGCAAAGAATATAGTTTATGTTGGTTTTTTACTTTCTGACTTCAAGTTTCATTATCCATCTCTTTAAAGAGAAATTGATAGAGCACGATATCAGGTGGTAATATAGACGTTGGATTTATGTATGAATCTTCGGTTGATTGCATCCGCTGTAAGGCATCCTTAAGCGTATGGTACTTTTAAGTATCTTCTTACAGTTTAAAAAGAGATGCTTTTCTTTTTCTCACCGAGGTAAGGTACATTACTGAACATTTTTAATCATACATCAAGTACGTTTTGTATCAGTAGAAGTGCTGATGTTTGCAGTGTGGGTTTTTTTTTTTTTAAATCACAGTGAAACAGTTTGTGAAGTCTGATAAAGAACATTCTTGACCACATCAACAGCACACCAAAATTCACTTCCTGCCATTTGGCACACAGACTAGGACAATTACATGCAGATGTAGAGCACTTACAGAAGCCACAATCATGACTGCCCCTTGAAAGTGTCATTTAGGTCCTGGCAGTAAATGTAGATCCTTTCTCTAGTTTTTCCTTCCCTTCCCACCCCTTAAAATCCTACTATGCACCACTTAATTTCACACTGATGCTGGGAGAAAAGTTATTCTAATAAAAGTATGCCTAAAACTTGTAGCAAAGAAAAAAAAAAAAAGTATACATTGGAGGGCTTTTAAAATCAATCATTTACATATTGGAAAATAGGTCTTTTATTGTGGAAAGTGTTGCTAGGAAACCAGTGAAACCAACAAACAAAAACCTAGTCCAACAAACGGCCAGCTTTCAGGAAGCCCATTCTGAAGTAAAAATAGGCAAGATTTCTTTTTTCCCCCCCCATAATGGGGATGATATTTGGCAAGTACAGCAGCTACTGATGCTAAAATAATAAATTAAATGCAAAAGATTGTGTAGTATCACACTCAACTACAAATGGAATGAGTTCTTAGGATAATGGTAACTCTTAATCCCCCTTTAAAAATACTAACATTCTCTCCCTTTCAAGCCATTTCTCAAATATTAACACATCACATAGTGACAGTAGTGGCACATCCAGGGAAAAGAGATGTAAGTGTGTGCATATTTCAACTCAAAGTTCAGCTTGGTCAATTTTGTGTTGTCGCAATTTTGCTGTAAGAAAGACAAAATACAGCTGAGTGCATGTATGGGGTATTTTGCTATGTTGGGTTAGTGGTTTTGGTTTTCTTCTGCGATCATTTAATGAATGCGAATGAAATGAAAGTGTTACTGAATGAGGAAAAGCTTCACAAAGCCCATCCTTGTGCTTATAGAAGCCACATCATTCCAGCTTTCTGCAACTTCTGAATAATTTCAGAATAGTCTGCGCTTTAGGATAGACCTTGTATAATACCTAAACCTTGTACAATACCTTAGCTATTCCAAAAATCGGGGTGTTCCTTGAAATGTGTTTTTGTTCAGCTCCTGGCATAGTCACTTGGACCTGTATTCAAAATTGCTGCATTAGCTGAATTCCCAGACCCTGACCTGCTTAAGGCTGATGCCTGGAGGGAGGTTTTCAGTGTGCCTTTTCTCAGAAAGAAAAGGAAAAACAGAAAAATGTCTCAAATTCTGTGTTGCTAGACACTAATACTGGCAGGACACTAAGAAAAAGGGAGTAATACTGTTGATGCAGTGCATTATTCCAGATGTGAATAGGAGGGAAAAGCTATAAACAGGAAAATGTATTTTTGTCCATCAATTTTCTACTGTTACTGTACCAGGATTCTTGGAGTAGGTACAAAACATACTTTATTCCTTGAACACAGCAAGATTAAGGTGTGCAATATTTTTATTCTCAGATAAAAGGGCAGCATCTCATTATTTAATAACTCTAATCAACGCTCCTTAAAATAAGAAATAACCAAAGGGCTGTTGTCAGTTGTAGCGTGGGGCTTCAGAAGTTTTTTCCCTTCATACTGAGTCATGTGAAAAGAATGTATCTACTGAAAAAAGAAAAATCAGCAGGCCGTGCACGTTATATTGAAATCTAACATTTCTAAATAGCTAGAGAAATAACAATGAATTAAGCTAGAGAGTTTTCAAGACTTAAAAAATCTTCTGTAAACAGAAAAACAGTAATTAAAACAGGATTAAGATCACATGGTTCCTTACAGCCTCACTTTTTTTTTTAATTAAAATTATATGTGAATTCTCTGTTCTATACTATTCTCTGTTCTATACTATTAAATGTACAGGACTAAGATCTTAAAAACTCTTCTTTCTGACTGAAAGCTAAAGCTTCCAGAATTTGCCCCAGAAGAAACAAATCACCAGAAAACCAATGGCGGTGGAACCCCTCAAGGCTGCGTTTCGGAACTCAGAATTAAAAGCTGACATTGCCTCTTCCAGCCACATGACTTAGAAGAGATAAGGAAATGCAAAGGAAAACAGCAAGAGTCATACGCTGTTAGCAGAGTTAACTGAAATTCTTCAAATTTCCACGTGTTAAAAAGTAGACTAGGAGGATATGTAAGAAGGAAGAGAAAATATGTTCCACAGCTCCAGAAACAGGAAAAGGTGCCAAGAGGAAGTTCTTTAGCTGTTTTTCTGCCTTGAGATTTATGGGGAAATACTTGTTCCCTGTTTAGGACCCAAAAGAAAGGATTTTGCAAGAGGGCTCTGTAATGATTTGGGGATAACGATGTTTCAGCTCGTGTGTACAGCAGTCTCTCTCCTCAGCCATTAATGCTTTCAGTGGGACTTGCACCAGCTCAGTTTTTTTTCAAAATAAAGCACGCCGTGAGCAAGCTTTCTGGGAGTGCTCCTTCAAGTCTTGTGCCTATCCTCAAACCCTCCCTTTGCAACATGCTGAAGTCTGCAACTGTACTGGCTTTTCATGAATATACCATTCAGAGTTTCTTGCTTCTGATTCTGGGTGTGATAAAAGTTTGGCATCTGGGGCTTTCTCGAGTCTTCAGATGTGGTGCTTCGCCAGAACAGCCAAAAATGAGCTGTGAGCAGCTGTCCCTGTTTGGGGCATGTAAAACATACATAAAAACTACAGTTAAAGATCATCATTTCCCACTGCCTTGGATTCCAGCCAGTACCTACCAGTGTAGCTAGTTACTTGGTCTCTTGTGGGTATTAGTGAAGAAATTTGTACATAAACTTCTTAGGAAGTTTGACTACTAAAAAGAAAGCTAAGGTAAAATTGCTGTATGTTTCAGTAACGTGGTTTTGCCATGCAGTGTGCAAGAATAAATAGATTCATATACCTGTGCATTAGTTTTAGAATTACAGTCTTTAAGCAGACGGGATTTCAAGAATACTTCAATCGACAAATACGCTGAAAAAAATGGATTGTAAATCTTGCTTTGTTTTTGTCCACAGGGTAAAGCATCAAGTGGAATACTTAGGTCTGAAAGAAAATATTCGAGTAAGAAGAGCTGGCTATGCCTACAGGCGGGTTTTCAAGAAGTTTTTGCAGAGGTAAGGGTAATACTGATTTTGAAGTATTACAGAATATTTGCTTGCATCATGAAGATAAAAAAGTTGTGAATTTTGAAAGCTTCTCATTTCCCGCTTTTCCTCATTGTTATTTACCTTGTTAAAGATCTAGGCTATGCAGACATTCGAAAGTGTCTTAAAAACAGTCTCTTTGTGTCTTTAAAATCTTTCCATTTTCCAGTAAGCGTGCCTAAGGCCTCAGTTCTTCTTGTTGAGTTAGGAGCTCTATATTTGTGGAATCCAAGGGTCTACATACTAAATTCTGTTTAAAATGTTATTGTTGCTCTCCAGCCACTCTTTCCCAGTGACAGAGGATAGGCAAAGAAATACATGCCTGCCATTCAGCAATTTCAGTGAAATGAGTAACTTATTAGCTTAAATTGCTGGTGTTAAAACAGCTGGGAATGGTAACAACCAAATGTTGCAGCTGCTCACAGAATGAAAGCCATGAGATAAATCCTCATTTTAGTGTCTTAGGACCAGCTGTTGAAATGAATTAGCTACCTTCACTAGCTACTGAATCCTACTAAATGGAAGTAGTTTCCGTATTTAGGCGACGTTCAATCTCTTTTATTATAGAAAATTGAGACATGCACCTAATTAATGTCCAAACCAGGATATTACATGACAATTCAGCTTTTGTTGGAAATCCTTGTGTTACATTTTAAAATAGAAAATAACAAAACCCAGTCAGTTGTTCCAAGGAATGGAGTATGATTCAGCAAATGGCTCAGAACAAAGCCACTGATAATACTTTGTGTTCTTTATGATAATACAGAGGGTTGTAATTATCTAGTAATAAACAGTCCTAAAATACCTTAAGGTGTGGACTCCATTTTAATCCTGGGATAATTTTTAATCATGTTTTTTTCCACCATCTTCAAGCCCAGACGTATTAAACGTGAATGTGCTTCAGATTTCAGAACCTTACATGAAGGCTACTGCAAAAACAGAATATCAGATTAATAATGGATATGAAATGTAGCCTAACAATTGTTGAAAACTGATTATGAGAGCTGAGCAAGTCTAGAAAGGTCTGCACAGAGGAAAGCCTCATGGTGCTTCTGAAAGGTGAATAGATTGCTACACTTCATATGCAGAGATCCACAATGAGCTGAAACCATTCTCTATGGAATTTGTTTGTTTCAAGTCAGTATTGTTAAATTTAACATTTTGTTATGAGTAAAACCTTTCCTGCAACCTTTCCGTTTACAGCTCCCTAACATCCAGAACAAACTCTGTTCTGACACCATGAGTCGGTGTGAGTAGAAGCGAGCTGAGGCATGGGATGGTCAGGAAATGCATGCTTGTACACTTGTTTTCATTGGGAGCTCGTTGGCGGCTCAATATAAGTGGAGATTTCAGGACTGAGTAGACTTATGTATGAAATTTACATTTGCATGCAAAAAGCCAAAGGCACTGAAAAGGCTTGTGTGTTTCAAAGCATAACCAGTCTGAAAGCTGAACTCCATACTCCTGTACTTACAGATGGAACCTAACTGCTTACTGGGAATTTATTTATAATAGATAATTCGTTTCAGCGATCGTGATTTTGGAATTGTTTCAGAAGCATTTTAAGAACACAGAATGCTGAAATCCCCCATAAGCTCAAACAACATGTAAAATTGAAGAACTTACTAAGATAATAGGATATTGATATGAGCCATTTAATTGGAAAGATGCAAAAGTACCCTGAAGAAAAGTGCTTTTCATTTGTAAACAGCAGTGGACAACAATAGAACTGACACAGATGGAATGTTAAATTCTAGAACTTGTGCTTAATTGGAGCATATTATGATCTTTTTTTTCCCCTGTAGACTTATCATAACCATAAATTATTTGAAGTTAGTTTGCATTTATGAAAAAGGAGAATTTCAAATCTATTCTTATACCCAAGAACTTTACTTAAACTATGAAAGTCTTCAGTCTTACTTTTCCTAGTGGCCTCCTTCATAGCTCAGAAGATGTAGGAAAGAATTTGCAACACGCAAATGTAGTGTCAAATTCTGTTGTGTGAAAGGTGGCACAATTTGGATTGCCTTTATTAACTTAAGCTCTTTTACATTCAGACTTGGCTGTACAACTATATTGTTGGAGGTATGTGATGAACCTGCAAAAGAGTCCCTTAAATAAGCTGGGAGTTAGTTTAACTTACAATTCCTGCTTACTGCTGTGCATCTATCTATCCCATATACACAGATAAATAATTTACATGTTCTATAAACAGATCATATATATATGTACATCTATATTTAAGATGTCATACTACTTCTGTTACACCATCATGCTAGTATCTGAGCATTAGGTAACTAATAGAGTTGAACAAGAAAAGTAGTATTCAGAGGTGTTTGGGGAGTTCTTTTGTGTGATATGTTCCTTTTTAATGTTTTGCTGTTTGTCTTTATGTGGTACTGCCATTTAAGTTGCATGACACTACTTCATTGTTTTGGCTAGATAACATTTTAGGTATGGCAAGAATGAGAAATGAACATTCCCTGAATTAATTTTCTAACAACTCCTTCTGTGATTTTTCTGAACATTTTATTGGAAGCTGCCTACATCTTTCTACCTGAGAATTACAACAAACTAAACTCCATACTCTATCACTTACTTATTTAATTGAATAGTGCACTAATAAGCATGATACAGTCTATATAACTGAAGTACATTGTGCATTATGAAAAAAAGAGTCAAGGTTAAAGAACAGAAGATTTGTGGGCGAAATTTGTTAGAACACATTTAGGTGTTCTCCAGTCTTTGTCAAAGGAGTTTAAATAGCTACTGCTAGAGAAGTTAGTTATCCTCACACATGTTGAGGCAGCTAAAGGCCATCAGCACTTCTGAGTGGGCAGGGTAACAAGAAATTTGTCAGTTCCAAAAGAGCAAGTTAAGCATGAGAAAGTGGACAGTTTAAAAGGAGCTGTAACCTGGAATCTACCTCATTTCTAAGGCTTAAAGAGAGTATCATGAGATAGAAGGCTACTCGCTTATCAAATACATGGTATTACAGCACTTCCCCACCTCATTCCCTAGCTCTTTTTTATGGTCAGTTCACCTCAATGTTCCCTCCAGATAGCACCAACATCACAGGATCTTCCCTCCTGGAGCAGATGCTAAGCCAAAGGCTCTATGGGATAAGGCCAAGAATGGCTCCTTGCTACATGCAGACCAGCTGTTGTTAACAGGTGGGTTAGGAGAACAAGCTGTCTACTTGCTTAGAAAACACAAAAAGCCTTTGTAAGAATAAGGAAGACAGAAAAGCTTAAGGGGGAAGTTGGTCACATGCTTGGGAAGGAGTCTAGCATACCAAGGGTAAGGAGGTACTTTAACCTGTAAATCATTGCTAGTAAATAACCTTGCCCTGGATTTAAGATTAGAGCAAAACTTTCTGTAATTAATTACTACAGTTACTAGATAGTAACTTCAGATCTGGAAATGGGAGATTCCTGGACACTGTTGCCCTTCTCATTGCAGCTGTTTGGTCTTGCAAAGCAAATAACACAGTATTGCATCTTCCTGCACTCTAAGCTTCTCTAACTCCTGCCAAGGGGGCAAGCGCTATTCCAGTGCAATCTGGCTAAGAGTCAGTGGTATTCTGTTGCTGATGTTTGATGTCAGGTTTTAATCTTTTCTTCTCCTGGATGGTTAAGATACGCCATTCTGACCAAAGCAACTTGGCCTTCCTGGAAAGGAGATGAGAAACAAGGAGTTCTCCACCTGCTTCAGTCAGTCAACATGGATCCTGACCAATACCAGCTTGGGAAATCCAAAGTCTTCATCAAAGCTCCAGAGTCTGTAAGTGTGTCAGTACGCGAGTCTATTAATATGAAGCTTTTGCTAAAATAGATGGCCTTCCTGCTTTGATGTTGCCCAGCTTATCTGCCAGGACGGGAGAAGCATCAGAATGCAAGTCAAGCTGGGCAGGCCTGTCACAGATGCCTTGAGGCTGTGGGTACAGTAATATTAGAACCTCGTTTCTGTGATGGGTACAGTTCATCTTTATATATCAATGTGATACTTACACGAGGAACATTAAATACATCAGGAAGAAGAGATGGGACATATGAAGATGCTTTGGTGTCAGGTTGCACATGGTGACATGCCATCAGAATCTGTCATATGAAGGAATATCATGGTGTGAGAACACATCTATGGCTATTTGCCCAAGTGAACAGGTCCTTTTCTCAAGTATAAGAGCTACTGATGAAAATAAGAGAAAAGCTCCCAAGTTTATTTGAGTAAACTGGTGTCACAGAATAGCTAACTTGAAATCCCATTCAAAAACGTTAGGTAGGCATATTAAGGCTGCTTTTATCCTGTGGCTGCTGAACTGCACAAAACAGTGGAAAACAGTTCTGTTACTTCATTATTCAGGAAAGTTGTCAAGGAAGGAAGGTGCGCTCTATTTACCATCGTGTATTCCTTATCTATCAGAAGCAATCAGGCTTACTTAGTGAAACTCCTTCTGGTTGTCTGCTGGCTTCCTAGTACTTTGCCTTAAATTACACATCAAAATAAAAGCAGAACACTTCTATTTCTATTATTTTCCTTCTGAGAAATACTTTTTTGCTCTTTAGAGTAGTAAAAATTCATGCAGTGACTCTGCTGTACCCCATCACGTGGCAAGATCCCAGAGGGAAAATACTTCCTCAGAGTCATAACCAAAATTGATTCTACCATGAATAGAGTCAGAAAGATAGTCTCAGTTGTTTAGGAGAAACAGTACTTTAAAATCCCTGTCATTTGAGAAAGACATGTTTATAATAATAATAATAATAAAGCATACAATGTTCAAGGTATATGGGGTGCTTCAATGCTTGGATGTATGTTGGCAGAGCAGGAAATTCTAGTGTAGGATTAATCCTAATTAATCATTGCCATCAATGCACATTTGTTACCAACTACAAAGAAGCGTGAGCTTTGTTTGCCTTCCACCATAGCACAGGTCATGATTTATTTCCTAAGATTTCATTGAATTTTGGCTTACAAAGGTCTTGTTATAACCTTGGACATTAGTGGATGAGTGTCTTTGATATCTCTTCTTGCGACAACAGCTGGGACTTGTACTTTGCTGAGTACCTCAGGTTGATGGCAGGGTGGTGGCAAGTACACATTCTGGTCAAGTAGCTGTTTGGCTTACTTAGCTGCTCGTAAGGACTGGGGAACAGAATTTGTAACTTAAACAGCATCTTCCAGTTGGTTACCTTACACTGTAGCAAACCTGATTTTACTGTTTTCACTGTGAAATTACTTATATCCATACCATTATTTGTAGTTCATTTTAAACCCAATAGAGTCTCAGTTTAGGAAGTTAATAAGGAAACCAAAATAATTTGTGTAATGGCTGTTTTCTTGATCTTACTCTTATGGAAAGATCAATCCAGTTTTAAACTATTTTTGTTCTCAGTTATGTAATAAGTCATAAGGAAATAACTTCCCTGACTGCCAAAAAGTCAATATCTTTTAGTATCAAAGAGAAAATGACTCATATTATTAAAACATTGACTAGAGTCGTATCACTTTTGAAATAGTAAATGAAAAATTGTCTTCCATCAGTAAAGAAAGAAAGCACCTGGATGAAAAATACTTGATTTGCTCAGGAGTATAAGGGGGAGCTTTATAATATACATAAGGAAAGAATTTTTACTTCAGTATTTCATAGCCTACATTTTACTGAACCACGTTAGCTTGATGTTTTTGTGGAACTTCCTTAATTGGGACTCTGCTGACATTCAACTCTAAGTGACAGGCTATTTTGCACTGATATTTTGCAACTACCAATATTGTTAGAGAAATAAATTACATGTTCACGTGTAAGCTGAATTAGACAAGGCTTGATCATGCCACGGCTGAGACTTAAGAATTTTTTGCATCAGGAGCAGTCATGCCTCTCTGCTGAAACACTATCTAGTGCTTATGTGTTTGTGAGGGGTTTTTTTGGTTTTTTTTTTGAGTTTCTGTAGATGGAGGTTTTCCAGCTGTAAAATAAGGTTTTATGGGTGGTAGAAATGAGGCTTCATTATTTACATTTCCATCAAACACCTGAATAAATAACTTTGTACAAAAACAAGCAAGGCCCTGCGGAAATAGTTTGCACAAGATCAAGTTTCCTTCTTAAGATCAATATGAACAACGTTTTTTCTAGATTAGCATGGTTTAGCAGCATGCAAAGGATCCTGCAGCCCAGGTTCATTTCTTGATATACCTGTCTTTACTAATGTTCTCTTTTGAGAGCTATGTAGGTTGCTCCAAAAGTAACACCTCCTATTTATTTCCATGGAAACTACAACAAATACAAAGAGCACACAATAATGCTATTTGATAGAGCAAATTCTCAGCTAAAAAACACTCTTCTTCAACATAGTCACCACCTCTAGCTGTGCATGTTTGCCAGTGATGAACAAGTGCCTATGTGCTGTGCTCATAAAAATCTGCACCAGTGGAGGTGACCCACTGTTTCACAGTGTCACTGTGAAACTGCTAGGAAAATGTTGCCCATGCAGTCCACCTTTGATCGGCCCAAAAAGCTGGAAGTCAGAAGGCACCAAATTTGGACTGTACAGTGGGTGTGGCAGGACAACTGAGCTAACAATGTGCTTCATGGTCTTCAAACTGGTATGGGGCCTGGCATTATCATGTTGCAAGAGAAAGGTTGTCTTCTTCTCTGGCCTGACTCTGGGAGTTCAAGCCTTCAGCTTAGTTAGCGTTGCGATGTAGCGGTCAGAGTTGATGGTTTGTCCGGGTTCCAGGAAATCCAGAAGGCTCACTCCTTTCTTGTCTCAAAAGAAGACACAACCCTCAGTGGATAAAGTGAGGTGTGCTATCTTGAACTTCTTCTTCCGTGAAGAGTTCACATTACCATTCTGTGGACTGCTTTTTTGACTCCAGTTTGTAGTGGTGACACCACTTCTATCACCAGTATAATGGCATGATCTGGGAAACTGTCACTTTCTGCATCATATTGCTTTAAGGCACAGTAGAGGGAAATAGCAAATCAAGCCAGTGGACTGATTTAATACTGTAATTGTTATTCAGATGCTCATGTTTCTGGTAAGATAAGAAAAAATAAATTTACAAAATGTAAAAGACTATAATGAAATACACCGTATCCTGCAATAATTTTGAAATTTTTCTTATGCATTATATTTACATATTTTTTTAGAGGGACCTAAAAAGAAGGTGGATCTTCAATTTTGATAAATCATCATTTCCTCATAAATTTTAACAGCGTGGGCCAAATCACGTGTCATACTGAAGATGATATATAATACATGGTCATAATTATAAATTCCACAGCCAGCCTACAAACTTCACTGATAAGGAAAAATGGAGCAATGGACTCAACAGTGTTAAATACAGATGAGTAAGAAAGTTGCAAGTGAATGACAGTGCATTATATTTCACATTGCACAGATAGTTTCTTGTTCAAGACCCCTTGGTTGCAGTAGAAGGACCAGCTAGGATCTGGAGTGAAATACATATGAAAGTTGAAAGTAAAAAGTTTTCTTCCAGAAAATTTTCTTGTAAAATTTTTGACCCACCCTGCTGTCTTTTTGTGCAGCTTTTTTTGTTAGAAGAGATGAGGGAGAGAAAGTATGATGGATATGCCAGGGCCATCCAGAAGGCATGGAGGAAGTACGCGGCCAGGAAGAAATACGTACAAATGAGAGAAGAAGGTAGGTCCTAACCTTTGAAGACTTATTTCCTATGACTCCAGAAGCAGAAAGTGTGCTGCAATAGATGAAGCAAATGTATTCCTTTGTGTAGAGAAAACTATTGCTTTTGTAGACTGGGAATGACTGGAAATTGTTGGAAACCTAAGGTACCACTGATGAGGTTGGCTGTTGAGCATGCATGAGTTTCTTAGACTGGTGCTTTGGTCTCAAAAGAAAGCCAGACTGAGCAGGAGAGAATTTCCATAGTTTCAGAAGAACTCTTGATTTCATCAAAACTGCCAAGCTTATCTTCGGTAAATTTTCACAAGAATGAATTTAATAATCATGTGGATCCTTAACATAAGGGTTTACAGCAGTATCTCACTATTCTTTCCATAGTATTAACAGTTTGGTTATCACTTCTTCCCCAAGTTCTGTTTGAATCCACTTGCTATTTCAGATTACAAATTTTCAAATTTTAGCAAGTACTACTAGTCAGTGTTTATTTTTTGTATTTAAGCATCAGATCTGTTGCTGAACAAGAAAGAGAGAAGACGGAACAGCATTAACAGGAATTTTGTGGGAGATTACATAGGCATGGAGGACCACCCAGAGCTACGCCAGTTTGTGGGCAAACGGGAGAAGATTGATTTTGCAGACACTGTAACTAAATATGATAGGCGATTTAAGGTAGGTTGAAGAACAATATCCACTAATAATGAGTCCGATAGGGTGCTGTACCGATGTCTTTACCACCATTTAACAGAAACTCCATGTGTCAAAGAATTCTTGGATACCAGCTTGAAAAACAAATCTTTGACCTAAGAAGACATTGGGAAGCAGTCCACTCTCTTGATCTGAGAACACTGCCATTTTCAAACTTCTTCTTCTAGGACAAGAGTTTTGTGGGACTTGTTGGGCAGAAAGCTGTTATGAAATATTAGGAATTTCTCTGTAAAGAAATAGAGGAAAAAAGCTATTTTTTTTTTAAATACAATGCAGTCTGTTTCCAGGGTTATGTGAGTCAATAAATCAAGTGTTTCCTTCCCACCCCCCAACTCAAACCAAAGACTTGGCCCAAGTCACATTATGTATAGCTTTGGAACAGCATAATGACATTAGAGCATCAATCTCTGCATAGCTGTATATTTTCAAACAATTTTGTGTTTCAGAGTGTGAAGCGAGATCTTGTCCTCACTCCAAAGTGCATATACCTTATTGGGCGTGAAAAGGTAAAGCAGGGTCCAGAGAAAGGCCAAGTGAAGGAAGTCTTAAAGAGAAGGATGGAAGTGGAGAGAATCCTTTCTGTTTCTCTGAGGTCAGTACCTTGAACACATCTTTCCACGGACAGAGAGATTTGTGTAGGATAGCAGGAAATCAGTTGATGGATGAAGAGTGTATTTCATAAGCTGTATTTATTGACTCCTGTAAACAAAAAGCTGGACTTATTTTCACTCCCAGCCCTAATGCTATAGTAATAGATGTTTATGTTAATAAACATTTTCTGACTACTTATTAAAGTAGTTCACTTAGTTCAAGTGTAACCCAAAATATATTCTGTTAAGCATATGTTCACCATAATATGTTCAAGGAAGTCGTAGTGAGTTCTGGCTTAAGTTTGTATCCCTTACGTAAGTACACCTTGTGCATGTCCCCTGCTTCTGAAGAGTGGTTCTCTGGTGAGCTGTTACAACCTTTATTCCTAGTTGGATTTCACATCACTTCTGATGACAGTGTCAAACCAGTCCCAGCTTGCAGGAAATGCTCTTTGTGGACACCACAGATAAGAAACCTGGTTAGGTGAGTAAGTAAAAACAAGGAGAAACAGCCCACGAGACTAAAATTCATGCTTGTGTCACTTCATCCCTTTGAAGGCTGATGAACAAAGTCTCTGGATACTTCTGCATTTGTTATTGCAGTTTATCGGAGCTGGTACCTAAGTAATTTAATACAAAAGAATACAGATCTGGCCTAATGTGGCAACAAGCATTCTTCAAATACTAAAATTTCATGTCTTAACAGAATACAAGTCTACAGTTGAGTACTGTATATTGAGTGCTACTGCAAACTTCTTGTTATATGCTTACAGAATGTTGTTCCTGGTAGCATAGCCAGAAGCCTTCTCACAGACATAATTCAGTACTTAAAAAAAAAAAAAAGGCAGATGGCACATTTCTGCAGAGTTCTCAACAACGCTTCCAAGATTAGGGAAAGGTCTGCAAAACATTCCTGCCTCCAGTATCATTTTCAAAACTTGTGGTTTATTTTACCATACATTTTTCAATAGAGAACAGCTTGGGTAGATCTAGGTTAGGGTGGAACCTTGCCTTTGCACTGTGTGCCATGCAAATGCTAACCAGATTGTAGCCAGGCAGCCAGGTTGGGCCTGTAGCATTCCAAAGGCAGAGCTGCATTGAGTCAGCTAAAAAGCACAGCTTGCCAGCCAAATTAGTGAAGACCGTTACACTTTTCTCACATGTAAATAAGTTTTACAGAACATTTTGAAGCAAAAACAAATTTGCATAGTTGGGAGGAAACATGCATATTACACAATGTTTTAAATTTAGTTCATTTATTTCATTTTGTTGCAAAAGCCTTCTTAATATATGCTAAAAGTAGAAGCAGAGTTACAAACTGTCAAGCTGTTCAGGTATTACCCCCAAAACACCCCCCTGCCCCCCCCCCCCAAAAAAAAAAAGGGGGAACAAGAGGCTGTCTTCACATTAGGATGGGCTGATTTCAAAATGGATCTTACTGAAGGAATATTTTAACTCTATTAATACAGCTGAGTACTTACACAATACTCTGGCTGCAGAGGGTACAGAAGTTGCTGCTTCACTAGAATCTGAGATATCTTGTGTCAGTGACAAGAATTAGAGCTCACAATATTGAAGTCTTCAATTAATAAAACCAGAACAAAACTTTCATGTAGTACAAGTATGACCAAATCTGTATTTTTCTAGAAAACAGTTTCTCAGAGGCCAGGTTCAAAACAAGTTGCATTATTTCTTCATTCTCAAAACTCTAGTTTATAGTTTGAATTTTTAAAAAAATAATAATTTTAATTCAATTTTCATTTTAAACTGAAAAGGAAGAAAAACTCCCTATCATTTAAATTTTTTAGGTTTTTTAGATAATTGACTTCTGACTAGTTTTGAAGTGTACCTCAAGCATCTGCCTTGGAGGACAGTTCATTAAATGACAGTTTTCAGAATCTTATCCGGCATGGATCTTAGCTTTGTTCTGTATTACAGCCTCAAACTTATATAAGGTTTTTATTTGTACTATTTTTCCTGCAACACTATGTTTTAATTAGAGTAATAAAACATCAGATATATTTTAAACAGAAGGGGACAGAGGATAACTGGATTCTTGCGTTGCTATTATCTAAACTGTGTTTCAAGAAACTCATACACGGTACATTGAGGTAAGCTTGGATAGATACACCTGCACACAAGAAAGGCAGAATATTCAGCAGTATTGACATGTGTTCACAGCAAGTAACACTACATCACAGTTTAAATTTTTAAAGAAATTACACTTTGAAGTGCAATTACTCAATTTGGAATTTGTTCAGCATATTGAGTATGACAACTATTCATGGAAATGTGCTCATGCTTTTAGTAACAGTAAATAACTGAGCTTTACAATTCGTCTGATAAGCAGTGACACAGGATATCCTAACAGTATTATAAAGTCAGACTCTTTGCCAAGTGAGCAAAAAATAGGACAACTGACTGGGTAATACTTACTATAGGGCTGGGCTTTTTCTTACACATCTCCTTCAGAACCTTGCTGAAGCTCTAGATTTTCTTGATGGTAGTAAAGAAGGTCATGATTTTACGTTACTTTTTTAATATTTATTATTGCTGTTTTGAATACTAAGTAGATACCTTAAATTAATTTGCTTGTAGTTTCATACACACTTCCCTATACTATTTTAAAGATTTCAGAGTATGAAGGTGGGTAAACTTGTAATAAAAATGGGCAGTGGTATAACTCAGCATTCTTCATCAGGGAGGTTAGAACTGTATTTTCATACCTAACAGACAGGAACATTTCTAGCAGTAATATGAAATTATTTTTCAATTCCAAATGAAGTAAATAGGTACTCACAATATCTAGCAGGAGTCATAGGATTCAGTAGCTATGTGAAAAATGATGGTCACAAAACT
Organism: Numida meleagris; assembly: GCF_002078875.1. Lineage (NCBI taxonomy): Eukaryota > Metazoa > Chordata > Aves > Galliformes > Numididae > Numida > Numida meleagris. Next base: position 6,214,734 of record NC_034417.1, read on the forward strand.
TCCTTGTTCCACAACCTTCATATTTAAAGGGTCAGCAGTGAGGGAAACCAGCTGTGAGAGGAAAAGGAGAGAGCATGCTCAAAGTGGAAAGCTGTTAATTGCAAGGTAATTAGGATCAGAAAACAGTGATGAGGGCAGATAGACTGTGATGGAGAACTGAAGCTTCTTTTCTGACCTTAAACCTCCTCAATTCGTTATGTGTGAGGCTTTACTTTTTGAGTTACCGTGACACATTGAAGTTACATATGTGTAGTTGGCATATCATTGTCTTCTGTGTGAGGTTTATTGCTATGCAAACCATGCAAAGGTTTTCCTTAGCGATAATTAGGGAACTTTCACTTGCACTTTGCACGGCTCCCAAAGCTGCCTGCCTGCTTTTCCACAGCAGTGCAGGTGTTGACCCTTCTGAGCTATATGCCATCAGCAAGCCCATAGTGTACCATATTTAGGGAAGAAAAAAGTGAATACTATGAAGAAATGTTAAGTCTAAATCCAAACCTTTCAAATCTCTGGAAAGAAATGCAAACGGATGGTTCTTTTTTCACTTAGCAGGTGATATCAAATGTATTGAAATAAATCACTATGATAAAATTGTGTTTTCTAATATTAGCAATTGCAGGTGAAGAAAAGATGGAAGCAAATGTGTAAGAAATGAACATGGTTAATTTAAAACTCACATGAGATGAGCTTTGGAGTGTTCTGTGATAGGGAGGTTAGCTGCTTGCAGTAAATAGCTGCAGTAATAACAACCTTGCTATAAATAGCTTTTCAGTATAGCAATTGTAGTTTTAGGGTTTTTTTTGAATCATAGCAGCTGTGAATAATGTTCCTAGAAATTGTATTGGCAACTTCTTCCTCAGTTGCGACTCTTGCAGCTTGCTGGCCATATTTGTGACTGGCTTTCTTTTTCCTGTTTTCAGCTTCCTTCTCTTAAAAAAAAAATCCTGTAATCATCTCAGATGTTTTTATGTCCACAGGAATAGGATAACTTTAGTCCAATCTTAGAACAAGCACTAAGCTGACCAACCCTGATGAAGCAGCAGAGAAGCTTTGACTTCAGACACCCTGTAGTGGGCTAAAACACCATGAAAAGGAGCCATAAAATTTCTGTCCCAAATATTTAACAATATCCAACATTTTTTTTTCCAGTTGTTTGTACTACGTTTGGTGGAAGTATCATGCCTGTGACAGTTGTTTTGTGATAGGGTTAAGCAATTCCCAGCTCCGCGCAGCTGTGAAAAAAGCCTTACGCCCTCTCCTCCATGGTGCACGTGTTTCTGGCACTAGCTGGCACTTGGGGATTGGAGCTCACACCTTGAAAAGCAAGGGAATTCAGAAATGAATCTGCCAGGAATCGGGGGGAGGAAGGGAATGGCAGTCATTAAGCTCTCACCATTTTCTTGTCTAGTGCTGTGCTCCCATGCAGTGACCTGGTTCCATAAGTGCATCCTATGGGACACTAGTCAGCTTTGGAGTACAGTTATTTCAGCAAAGGGAACCAGAGTATCTTATGGTTCCTTACATGCTATTGGAGTCATGGAGTAAGGAGGTGAGGGAGAGGTGGGCATGGCCACACAGTGAGACTGCATTTTGCAGAGCCCTCTAGGTTAAAAAAAACACCAACCACAAAACTAAAAAAAAAAAAACAACCCAACCCTCCATTTCCATATTTTGGTTTTATTTGGAAAGCTTTGTTTATACCTCTTTTTAGAGAGGGTGCAGTAACAGATAGACATCATTGTAGTTATACCTAGGAACTACGCCAACATGCTCTTAAAGGGAAAATAGATACATACATATAGACACGTTACAGGCATGCCAGAACAACAGTGATCCTGGCTAAAATTCAAAGGGGTTGTGGGGACTGGAAGGACAAAAATGTCTTTTGCGACTTTTTCTGTAAGAGTCAATCCAGTGATGGCGATGGATCCCAGCATGTACATTTGTATACTGTTTAACCACTTCAAGCTAAAGACAATGGAGACTTCAGAGCATTCATTCAGAATTTGCTTGCTTTGGGTTTCAGTCTTATTTTATGGTTAGCAACTTTCCAGTTCACCTCTAATCCCAAATTTTGCCATTACTGAAGAGGTGGACTTTAATTGTGACTTTAATGTGACACATTCTTATGATACAGTGATCACTGTAGAATGACCAGCTAGCATTCCTGTGTCACAAAAGGGGTTGTTCAGGCGTTCAATTATCAGCTGCTCAAAAAAAGGTGTTCTCAGAAAGCAAGACTCTACAATTAATGCTGCTTGGACTTTCTTATGTTGTTAAAAGTTAACCGTGTGTACTTCGCAAATTTCATTACCGTACTGTCTGTATTTGTTGTTAAAGTTTTAATCTGATTGGTAGATGTTTGATTTCTTTTCAGCACGATGCAGGATGACATTTTCATTCTACATGAACAGGAATATGATAGCTTGCTTGAATCAGTCTTCAAAACTGAGTTTTTAAGCCTCTTATCAAAACGATACGAAGAGAAAACACAAGGAAAACTACCTCTGAAATTCAGCAATACGTGAGTTTAGTTTTTTCTATAATCTTTGCACTTGCTGACAAGACAAATGAATGCTACTTGCTGAGCTCCTGACACTGTGCTTTGATGTAGAAGAGGCAGCACACTATAAAAACGCAAGGGAACCGGACTTTGTTTTAGCTCATCGCAGTGTAATAGGTTAGGATTGTACCTGGGCTGTCTGCCATTTTCCACTGTCTGTGTGCATAGATAAGTTATTTTCATTCTGCTGAACATGCATCAGGCTCAAGGGCCTGCAACTTTGGCCTGCCACAGAGCACCTCTGTGCTGTCAGAGCTGGTAATGCTCCTTCCCATGAAGCAAATTAGCAACAGAAGGCCTTGGATTTGTATGCAAGAATTATAAAAGTTGAGAGGATTATTTTAGCTTCAAAGGGCAGAGGAGGACAAGTGAAGTTTGGAACGTTCCTGTAGTGTATACTCCTGTGCACTGGGAATGCTAAGCCAGTACCAGACATCTTTCTGTTCATGTAAAATATAATTTATTTCTGGGGTCTTGCCCAAAACTAAACCAAGATTTTCCTGGCTTGTTATAGAATCACAGAATGGCTTGGGTTGGAAAGGATCTTAAAGCCCACCCAGTTCCATGTCCCTGCTGTGGGCAAGGCTGGACCCACTGGATCAGGTTGCCCAGGGTCAGCCTGGCCTTGAACGCCTCCAGGGATGGGGTATCCACAGCTTCTCTGGGCAACCTGTAAATTTTATCATTATAGTTATAACTATGTATTTTATCTGGTACATTACAGAGCAGACAGTATGGAAATACTGGGAAATAAATGCGTGTGCATATATATCTGTGTGTGTATGTGTGTGTGTGCAAAAAAGTTAAGTCCCCAAATATGTACACAAAGCATATATTAGTCATCTAATGGCAGATAGAGAAGAACATTTAGGAATGGAGCAGTAATGAGTTTGCTCCAGTACAGTCTTCTGCAGAGGCAGAGCCTGAATCTGTTTTATGATAGACACATCTGTTGCTCAGAGCCTTGCACATTTTACCTCAGTAATCATTATACTCTATCCTCTCCTGAATATCTTAAACTTCTTTCCTTTAGCACGAAAGCTAAAACATTATTTAAGTAGAACACAAGGGGAGAAGAAAAAAAAAAGATGCTTAATTAGATGTTTTATGTCAGGTTATTCACTCATTGAATACAGGTTCTCAGTTTGAGCTTCTTTTTTAATATCTCTAAGTTATTTACTGCCAAGCGTCATTGTCCCGATTTGACACACAAATGCTTTGTATTTTGTTGTTGTTGATTATTTCCTTTTCTTGTTTCCATGTGCTTATACTAGGCTTGAAGTGAAGCTGAAAAAGGAGAGCTGGGGGCCATGGAGCAGTGGTGGTTCTCGACAAGTGCAGTTTGTGCAAGGCCAAGGAGATATAGCCATTCTCAAACCAAGCAATAAAGTGCTGCAGATCAGCATCGGACCGGGGCTACCAAAGAATTCCCGTACGTACGATTTTCCATTAGAAATTAGTGAGTGGTTTAGAAATGTACAGAATGGTTCAGTCTGGCTTTCTCTCCTTGCTTGCCTCTTGCCCTCAGCATTTTATTGTTTCTCTTTAACACTAGAAATAAGATCCAAGTTATGGATCATAATGATACAAGAAATTTCCCTACTGCTTTATGGTTTTTTTGGAACATATTACTTTACGTACGTAACAGCTGCTTCTGAAATGTCTGGAATTCTTTTCCCTGTGTCAAAAGAAATGTGCGTTTTTACTTATGCAACACAGCACAGAGATCACAACTAGCCAAGCATTTTGCAGGTGAGTCCTTCTTACTGCTCTGGGCTCCTGCCATTCCTCCAGTCGTGCTGATACAGAAAGGAAGTAACTTCTGTGCATCACCAAAGGCTGAACTGCAAATATACAAGTGTCTGAGTTTCATGTGTTACCTTTTTCTCATACTGATTGTGCACTGTGAAGCTTCCACCACTTAGAGGATTCTATGAGAATGAAGAAGGTTTTTCTGCACAGTTATCTTGGAGGATTAAAAAAGCAAGAAAATGTCTCCTTTCAGTATAAAATACTGACGTTTTAACCACACCTGGGAGCATTTTGCTGAACTGTTATCCCAGCAAATGGGAGAGGGTAATTAGACAAGATTTGTTTTTTTTTGTCTTAGGGAAATTTCTGGGTGTCATAGAACTGGAAAAAGTATACGTGTATGTGCAGAGACGTTGCTGATCAGAAGTGTTATAGTCAAAAGTTAAGTCAAGTATTGCTGTGCCAGCTATCAGTGGTTGCTAAAATAAGTCAGTCCTAAAGCTGATGGTCTTTTGGCTCCCATTTACTATAGTCTTATGACACCTTTGCTTTATATCCTGTGGCTGAACTGAATTACAAAAGGGAGAATATGCCTAAAAGTCATCCTTGTCACACCTGAAGCTTACACTGGCTTACACTGTAAGCATCAGATTCCTTATTCCTGAAGATCAGCCTCTCTGACCATAGAGGAGGAGCCTTGCAGCCAGAAGACCATAGCTAATTAACGTAATCATGAAAGAGGAACAAATTGTTGCTGGTTTCTTTCAGGTCCTACTAGACGTAACCTTTCCCAAAGCAGAGGGCATTCTAGCAGGTCGCAAGCTCAGACGTACCCTATGAGAGCTGCACCTCCTCCTCCTGGTAAGTTTGCTTAGCCTCAGATCTAAAACAAAGTTCAGAATTCAGACTTACACTATATTCTTGTCATCTGGTAATTTTTTTTTTCCATTAAAAATGCATAGTAAAGTTTTTACTACTGACTGAAACACATACACTGCAGGCATTTTATGAGGACTGCTGTTGGGAGTCTGGTGCCAATCGAACCGGTATTTCACCAGAAATACATGCATGGTGGATAGCAGCTGGCTAGAGATGTATGTTTGGCCACTGAGTATAAGACACTAAATCTGAAGCTAACCCCACAGCCCTTTCCCTTTCCATTTTAGGGCAAAATACATACATTCACGAAGACACAGACAGCACTCTGCAGTGAAACTGCTTTCAGGGCCATGAGCAGAAGAACACAATTTATAGCTCATTGTCGTACTCTGTTACACAATAACTTTCATGTGTAGCAAATGTTGAGCACTATCAGTTGTGCCAGTAAGTTGCATGGCTTTTTTTCTGCTTGAGATTTATGTAATGAGGGTGTTTCACTTCTGCCCTTGAGCGATATGATTAATTTAGCCTGTGAACGCAGAGGAAAGAACAATATCCTATTGACCCACCACTTCCCATGCAGTTTTTTTTCTATTTATACTTGCTGATGTGTGTTGGGTCAGTTCCCCCCCCCCCCCCCCCCGCCCCAAACAAAAGATTCTCTTTAAGTAAGTCTGCTGTTGTTTATTGAGAACCACACTGGTAAGAAAGAGTGCAAGTAAGCTGGGTCCTCAACCAGTCCTGGTCACCAAATGAACTAGCCAGCTCCAGCTCCTAGTAAAAACCTCAGAGTCAAATAAGTCAAAGGACTGCATGATTTGCAAGAACTGCATCTATCCTAGTAAAGTGGCAAATCACTGTGGTTAGAGAAGTTAAAAAGCCTGCAAACATAGGCAGTGAAAATTCATTGAGGATGAATTAAGTAAAGCAAGAAAAGGCTGCTTGTGAGAAATTAACTCTGGGTTATCATCCTTGCTCATTTAAAATGTATTGTCATGGTCACATCTGGTTTGAAATTAATGGTCTATGCACACACACATCTGTGTATACATATATATATATGTGCGTATATATATATATATCTGTATGCGTGCATGGGTACATTCACATTTGTACACAGGTATGTGTGTGTGTGTGTATGTACCTGTGTATGTCCATATGTCTATGCATACAGGTCTGTGTTCATGCACGGTCACATGTGTGGTTATATCTGCATGTATTTTGTGTATGTGTCCCTGCCCATGAAGCACATGAATACTCAGACAGATGTATACACAACGCCATGTGTACACACAAATGTGCACACAGGGAAACATCTCTCTACACACATATATCTCAGTGAATGTGTACCGGTGATGTATACACATGTAGTTGCATATATATGTGCATACGCATGTATACTTGGTATGCGTGTGTGTACGCAGATGTATACAGTACATACCTGTATGTGCCTGTGTGTTGTGTTCCACGTGTATATTTGTGTTCATGTGCACCTTTGTGTCTGTGTTTTGTCTCGACTTGTGCCTTTGTATGCGCACATAAAGGCACAAGTCCAGACAATACACATAGATAGACAAATGTATGTTTACACACAAGTGGATATGCACACATCCACCTATACACATGTACACACATACACATATAGACAAATGCATACACTCCAACTTACACAGTGTCATACACAGATGTAAGCAGGTCTGCATATGCACACACATACATGTAGGTACTTACCTTAGCAGGGCAGAGTCGATGGGGAGGATAACCTCCCTCAACCTGCTCGCCAGGCTCTTTAGTGCACCCCAGGATTCCCTTGGCCTTCTTATCCACAAGGGCACACAGCTGGCTCATAACCTCTTAATTGAGATCAATGGACTTGCAAACACAACTTGTAAGTAAAGGATCAAGTGTATGCTTCACGTAAAAAGTTGTTTTTTGCATACAGTATTATACTATATTCTTAATACATTTACTATGTTGTTTATTTAATACCTTCAAATTGCATATATACCCTTAGAAGAGCAATGTCTCTGACTAAGGAGATTCTTCTGTCTTCAACTCTTCCTTTCCCAGCTATTCACGTGCATACTTCTGCATGTGTGCTTTGGTATGCAAGTAAATCAATGCCCATAGGTATGTGTGTATATATATTTAATGTGCATATATGTGAGTATACAGGTGTAAACAGGTGTATATATGTATACCCATATGTACATATATACATGTGTATGCATTCATGTCTGTATGTGCTCACACACTTTGAATGTGTGTACCTAACAAGATGTTCTGATATGTCTAGGTCTACGTGTGTCTATAGAGCTAGGTGTAGATATGTATACATTTGTGTGTGTATATATATATATATATATACATGTTATATATATGCATATATATATATGCATGCTTAAAACTGTGTGTATATATATATATATTGTGTGTGTGTATATATATATATATATACACACACAGTTTTAAACATGCATAATCAGAGGAAAAGAGAAAACTTACTTACCCACATCTTTTTAACCAACTCAATTTTTAACCTGAGCACAGCTCCCACTTCCCTCAGTAGGGGTTTTAGGAATGTAAAGGATTGAGATCCTTATGCCCTGAACCTGCAAGTAGCTCAAACAGAGGTGGAGCTGTTTTCAAACTCAAGATATTTACCCTTGTCATCACCTAGAAACCAAGAAAAGGGCTCCCTTTGTGGAGCTGTAATTTTGACTGGATATACTCATGCTTTATTTACTTCCAGGTCACCAGCAAAATGGAGTAACAAATGCTCCACAGTTTGTACTACGTCCTCAAATCCCAGCAAATCAGCAGGCCAGTCAAAAGAACCTATATACAAATATGACACGACCAACTTTACCACGGCAGCTATCGGGAGGATCAGGCAAGATTTCACAGCAACCAGAAAGCCTGGATTTTCTTAAAGTACCTGACCAAGGAGCAGCTGGGTAAGATCTACATTAAATCTGAGAAAGAAAAATAGATTTCTGTAAACAGCTCCATGCACTCAAACTTCACAGCTGATAAAGTTCCCGTAGATGCCCAGAGCTGCACTTAAAGGACTCCCATCTGATTTTAAAAACATGTTCCTCTAAGTTGTACTTCAGGAATGAAGGTGAACCAGTTGCAGTTTAACATGTTAAACCTGCACCGTACCTTCTCCTTAAGGATATTGAAACACTTGTAGAATTTTACTAGGCCTTCTTTATTATCTGTAATCCAGAAGGGAAGGAGCAGATGTGGTATTTTATGGCAGCTATCAACCAACCACTAGCCCTAAAAGCTTAAAGCATGCTTACAGCATTTGGATTTCTTTTTTATTTTTTCTTATTTAAAGTCCAAAAAATAGTCACTATTAATTTTACCAATTTCATAACTCTCAGCAGTTGCTAACACTTTTAAATGTTTCCATCTTTGTAAACTCACAGCCTCCATGCCGTACCGTTCTCAATGCATGTCAATTCACTGTAAAGCTGTTCTGATAATGTTTGATTGTTTACTTTGTCTTGAGAATATGGTTCATGCACTAGCAACAAAACCCATAAGCTACAGGCAGGGTAAAGCCATTGTGATTTTTACCAGACAATTGTGAATAGACATTTATCAAGTATGTAATGAGGTAGTGTTAGTCGCACTCACAGGATTAAAATCAGTTATACCCTGTAGTTCTCAATGCTCTGGTGCACACCAGCAACTATTTCAATCATTTGTTTCTAAATTTATAAGGATGATTAACACACATAAAAGCTCCCAGTTCTTGTAATTGCCATCTAAAATAATTGTCAGTGAAAACTAGGGCAGATAGTGTAGATATCTTATATCACAGTAAAGTAAACTGTATGCTCAAAGCTGGTAGGAAAAATATACAAAAAAATAAAATCAAACCCCTGAAAGCTATAGCAGTAATTACCACCAGAACAAGTAGGGATCAGCTATCCACTCGTCCCCTTCTAATGGGTTTTGTGGAAGTTGGTTTCTGTAAGGAGCCACAGGTAAGATAGGTGCTTTGTTCTGAAGAAAAGGGGAGAGGATGTTTGGGAGCAAGGGCTGAATTCTGTTGTTCCAAAACAACCTGGCACATTCATTTCTTAGACCTTAATATTCCAATACATGGGAAGCTGGTTATGTAGCAATCTCTACAACTCCACCAATTAAGTTCCAGTTTTTACAGTGTAAAAAATACAACTTGGAAGTATTTTGTTGAGAAACAGTGGCATATACCAACCCTGAAGAGCACACAACGCATTAAGGAAAATGTGAGGTAGGCGTTAGAAAAAGTGAATAGATTGATTTTTTTTTTTTTTAATCTGTGTGATGGTAGAAGTGTTGGGAAGTCTGGGAATCAGAGTGGCTACACAGTAGTAAAGCCTATAGGAAGAGGACAGGTTTATTTTGATACCATGCATTCAAAGTTTTGTTAGTGCTGCTAGTACCAAATTCTGAGCACAGAGGAGAAAGTCCAGTTTGTAATGAGTAACTGCCATAACATTAATAGAGCCTTGTTCTCCTGACCAGTATTATCTTTACCAAGACATATTTCAGCAGATGTTCCCAGGGCCACTTTCTAGTCTCTGAGCAGAAAAAGCACTCTATCTACAGTATTCCATGAAGGACCATTTCCTCAGGGTAAACAGCAAAGAAAGAGTTAAAGCTGCAGTTCCGGGCACACAGCCCTAGCTTCAGCAGAGGCCAGGCTGCTCTCAGCCCTGTCTGGTACTGGCAGCAGCATGGGCCAGCCATGCCCCATCCCTAGGGCAGCGCATATGCTTGAGGCATGCACACCCTGCTGGCAGCCCAAGGCAGCTGCACCCCTGCATCAGGCAGGGCAGGATGTGAGCTGTGAGGACACGTGCATTTATTTCCATTCCAGTCTGAGCACTGCTTCCTCCTATGTGTTTGACCTGCTCTTTCCAAGTACTCATCCATTTTCAATAGGAAATAACAACTCTAATGTAACTTTAACTCACGGGGAAGCGGTCAAAGCCTTATATTCCTATTTTTAATTGGTGTGACAATTAACAAGTTCATTCAATCTCTGAAGGATGTTAACATTCTTTACCCCTAACCCTCCAGTGTTCGCAGGCAGTCAACAAACCGGCCCCCACCAGCTGGAGGAAGGCCTAAACCACAGCCCAAACCTAAGCCTCAGGTACCACAGTGCAAGGCACTGTATGCATATGATGCTCAGGACACAGATGAACTCAGCTTTAATGCCAACGATGTGATTGATATCATCAAAGAAGGTACGTAAATGTATGGAAGCTGTTGTTAATAAAGTACTTATCTTGAAGATACATTTTTCACAACGAGTAAAAAAGACAGACAGACATGACTTTTGGAGCTAACCTGCAACTGTCTTCCATGACTAGGCTTGCAAATTTCTGTGATCGCTCAGAGAGCAAAGATATCCTCAACAGTCACTTTAAAGCAGGACTGAGCACTTGAAAGACAGGCACAGTATTTGCTACTGTAGCTGTCAATTTAGTTAAGAGTGTAACTAACTGAGTTTCTGGCTGAAAACTACCCTATGCCCTAAGAACCAACGAGTAATGAAGCCTCTCTTTCATGTCTCCAAAGAAACCTAAGGCATAATCACACGGCCAAGAGATTAGCAAATTCAGTTCTCCAAATCATTTATCATCAGTTCTTTATAAGAAGGCTGACAGTAAGTCAAGCAGTTGTTAAGTCTGCCTCAGAAAACAGACAAAAAGGTTTACAAAGCCTTACCCCTCACTTTGCTTTCTTTGTTATAGATCCTTCTGGTTGGTGGACAGGGAGACTACGAGGGAAACAAGGTCTTTTTCCCAACAATTATGTCACCAAGATATAAAAAAGACTTTCAGGAAAAAAAATAAAAAATGGCATGAAGTTACCAGTGGTTGAAGATATTTTCCCTTGCCTTCAGGACACTGATCTCCCAAGATCTGCTATTCTCAGCAGTACTTTTCAGCAGTAAAGTTGCGTACAAGAAAGAAGAATGTTATCCACAGATCCTCTGTCTCAGAAACATACAGCAATGGACATACTGACAAGTTATTTATTATATTTAAAACCTGGTTTTCACACTTGTCCAGTGAAGAATACTCAAACCTACCATCATCCTGAAACAGAAAGGTGCTTTATAATCTGGGACCACACACTTGGAAATGGTGTATTAAGTGCCTCTAGTTGATAATAGTCTTTTTAATTATCTAACAAAGATCATGTTAAATGTGCATTTCTTCTAATGCAGATGATTCTAGGGAACATGTTAAGTATGCTGCTACATGTTAAAAAGATTTAGGGTCCTTTAGGGTATCACCATCTAAAAACCTAACGTGATGGTATGTATTTTTTAATTCTGTAGAGGTGTCATGGAACTGGTTGCATTTCTATTTAGGGACTCCAGCAGGCACTACAAAAAGGTTAAAACAGAAAAATGCACAGTAACGCTAAACAATGTTGCCTTCAAAACTTATATTAGAATATGGCTGGCCCATGTTGGATTTATGTTTGATGCTCCACCTGTTGTGTTTATGCAAAGCTGTACATTTATGGAACAAATCCTATACTGTATATAAAAACTGAATATATTAGAAACATGTATGAATGTATAATGCAGTATTCCGCTGTTCTTACTCATAGAATAGTTCTACTATGGCTTTTATGCCAGGTACTTACAGATACGCAGCACTCCTCCTGATTTCTAAAAGCAGAAGTGTTACTGTTTTAAGTCTGATTGCCTCCCACACCATTTAGAGTAGCTGCTGTCTGCCATAGTTACAAGCATTCATTGCTTTGACTTCCAAACCTCCATGAAATAAAACAAGAAGCAGATAGCTTAACAAGTCTGTTCACTGTGCAGTTTGCTTTCAGATATTATACATGCTAACATGTCTTAACCACCACCTGTTTGATTTTACTGTCATGATTTTGAATAAAAGTAGCCCCTCCTGTGCTCTAATTCAGATTGTTTTTGCTATGCCCAGCTGTGTTACACGCTGCACTCCTTGTTAAAGTTTTTGCAACTTTTTTAAATTAACATACGCAGTTTTTATAACTGCTTTTAAGGTGCCAGATCTTGAATCCTATCCCTCCAAAGCCACTTGCCCAGGCTTAATTTAAGCCTACAGACATTTCCATTAATAGATAACAGACTGCAAGATATATTTCTTTGTACTGGGACAGGAGCCTAGAAACTAATGCCTCAGTCCAGGACAGAACTGTATAGACTTGAGTGATCAAACACACACACTTCCTCCCCAGAACACTTGCAGTAAGTGCTAGACTTATCCGTCTTACCCTAGAGAAAAAAAGGTCACCTGCCTGTGAAGATTAACACTTGCAGCTTCAACATTATTCCACAGATGTAGACATCCACGCTCTATAGTTTTGTAGTTCTGGGGTCTTGCTTCTACATCAGAGCCAGCACACTCATACAGGAGAGAGAAAAGGGAGATAACAACTACAGCAGAGTTTCAGAATATCTTAGAGTTTGCAATTTAACATAAAATATATTTAAAGTACTACATCAGTAGAAAGGGCAAAAATGAAACAAGGCAAAAGAGTTGAAGTACTTACTTACAATGCTTGTACTCCTTTGAGCATACACTAGAGTTGTGATCACAGGTGTTGTTTTCTGCCTCTGCTCTTTGCTTTGGCATATGAAGATACAAAAACAAGTTGTCTATCTTCACTCTGTTACCTAAACACAAAGCCTTACAAGGCTGTACCTGTTACAGCCTACTTCTTTCCCAAGCTTGAAGTGAAACTACTTCTCGAATACTTCTTTGGGACAACACACTGGAAGAAACTACACACTGAGCATCCCTTAAAGTATATCAAGGGAAGACTAACAGTCTGCCTGCTCATCAAGAGTGAGAACAAATTATTAAGTACAACCCACTTTGAAGCCAGATTATCACTGGAAACAACCAAAAAGAATAATCACCCATGTCTAAGTGCAAACTGCATCAGCCACCCACTTTGTCACATGTCCTACCAGGACATCAAATGGCAGGCATAATTGCTTTTTTGTTTTTATTTTATTTTTTTGAAAGAGAGGAGCTTTATTTCTAGGCATACAGTTGTATTACAAAGCAAGTTTAAAACTTTAGAGCGAGAGTGAAAAGTTGGTGGTAGGGCTGGAATACTATTTACACAGGGCAGTAGTTTTTTCCTCAGTAGGCAAATGAGGATGACACAAAGTGCATATATCATCAGAATACATCTGCCTAGGGTTATAAGAGTGATGCAGCTAGGTCCTTGATAGTCTTACAGTTCAGTTGAGGGATTGTGCTGATCCTCAGGAGTTTGCTACTTGCATACTTGTTCCTTACAGCCTGTGGAGGAATAGTGTTACAGGAAGTTTACACACACGCACAGTACTTAAATCCAGGCAGACAATTTTGAGTTATTAGTCTGTCTGTTTTGAAAACAAACAAGAGTAAGGTTACAAGTGAACCAGCAGGCACAGCAGCAAAAGTAGTTTATCTAAAGAGTTTTGATGTTAGTACCACTGAACACCCTTTCACAGGCTTGTCAAAATAGCGTATGCTGTAAGGTAACACAAAATGTTCACCTATGAAGTTACAATATGCAGCAAAGGTGATTTTCTAAAACATTAGAAGATTTAAATAGTTATACTTACAGTGTATTTTGTTAAGTTTTCATTTACTTTGACCACATTCTTGGCCATATGTTTCATGGTCATCGCAAGACTGTCTTCTGCGTACCCAGTATAGTACTGCTGCTTTGTACTCTGCAGCACAACAGTAAGAAGTTAAGGATTTATGAAGGGGGAGGAATTCTGCTCAAGGCACAATCACTTAAGTTAGCTAAAGCCCCAGGTATCAAGTGCTAGCCTTGAGCACTAGGAATTATAGTACTATCAGTTAGAAAGGCAGATTCAGAGCAATTTCTAGTGTGCAGTGGAAGACTAGACACATCAATGCTGTCACATTTCTGCACCATACAGAACAGCAAATCAAGCCGTACAAGAGTAACTGATAGCTGAACTACAACTTCATATTCATGGTCCATGATTTAATCTAGCTTACTTGCAAGCTACAGAATCAAGACCTACTTTAAAAAAAAAAAAAATCACCCAAAACAATAAACCAATATGTGCTGTACCTCACTTCCATACGAAAAACCTCTACCATATCATGGTGTTCATACAGAAAAGAGTAAGTTTTACTTTCAACATTATAATCATTCTATATTCAACTGTGCATCAGCCAGCGATCATCATTTGATCTCCAGCATTAGTGCTAAACACAATTTCCTCAAGTATTTTTAAATGATTCAATTCAGTTGTATGGAGGAAAAAACCCCTTGATTCTGATTAAAACACTTACCCATTTATCGTGCCCCAGAACCTTCTGTGACAAGCATAACGCAGCAGCTGCGATCTCTGAAGGGTGGTAGTGCACCATGTCATAGTCTACCAGTGTCAGTTCCATTAGGTATTTGGCTAGCGTATGTTGCTCGGCATCCGCCTACCGGATTGAGAGTTCATTAGTCCACAGTTTCATCTACCTTATCATGATACCTCAGGGTTGTTTATTCCATTAACTTACAAATAACTTGGCAAAACAATAGTCAACAGCGTTAACGAGCAGCTGCCTCAAAATTCTAAACCAGTTCCATCTAGCAACCTTTGGAATGTAGACACAGTCACAAGAGTATTTAACAGCAGTATCAAGCACTGGGGTGTCCAACAGCAAGCACGTCCAACTTATGGCCCAGCACAGATGGCAGTGCAGCCACCCCCTGCTATAAAGGCAGCAGCTCTTCACCAGAGAGCACCCCATGCACGCACCCATCACTCAGCACCAAACTGTCAGCGTGCTATTAACACTGTCAGCTGAAAGCAGTGCTCAGGGAGGGCAGTGCTGTGCAGTGCTGATTCAAGCGATGGCAAGTAATTGTATGCGTTTTGATCTAAATACAGTGCTCTGAACAGCAAAGAATATGCAGCTGTGCTTTCCATTTTGCTAAAGGTGTTTGAAAATAAGTTCAAGACTGTTTACTCCACTGAACAAGACTGATGCATTAGTTTCACAAAAACAAGGAAAAATATCCCACTAGTTTTATGTTTTTGTTCCTCATATATTTTTAATATTAAAATGTTAAAAAGTAATAAAACATTTTGATGATATGGAATATTTTATAAACACTACTCCAAAAGTAATACCTCCTATTTTTTTTTTATTTTATTATTATTTTTTTTAATGTTGGCCCCTGATGTCAGAAGTGGATGTTGATGATATGGCAATGGAGGTTGAACCTTCCCACCAACATTCCATTATATGTTGTTGCCGTGTGACAGATGGCAGCAGAGGGGCAGTCTGATAAAACGGCATCGGACATGAAAGTGCAGATGAAGCAAAGGCGTGTCACTGAATTCCTCTATGCAGAAAAAAAAAATTAATCCACTGACACTTGCTGAATGCCCAAACAGTGGATGTGAGCACAGTGAGGTGGTGGGTGGTGTTTTTCAGTCCTGGCAAGACCTCAGTTGGTGCAGATTTTTATGAGTGTGGTGAAAATGTATAGCTAATAGTGATGACTACATTAAAAAAAAAAAAAAAAAAGCGTTTTGTAGCTGGGAACTTGCTCTACCAGATAGCATTATTGTGTTCTTTGTACCAGCTGTAGTCTCCATGGAAATAAATAGGAGGCATTATTTTTGGTGCAACTTATGTTTATGCAGCCCAAGACAACTCCTCTTTACTCAGTGCAGACCAGGCAAGCCAAAAGGTTGGACACCTATGCTCTACAGGGTGGGGGAGAGAATAAAATGTGTTAACTAGATTTTCATTAGGAATTCAGCTAGCCTCAAAAGTTACTTAGTGATCTATTAAGGTAAATATCTGAGCCCAACTCAAGCGCTCATCCACCAATGCATGGAGCACGGGGAACAAGCAGGAGGAGGTGCAGGAGTGTGAATGCCTACAGGGCTATGATGTCATTAGCATCACTGAGACATGGTGGGACAGCACTCACAGCTGGATTGTAGGAATAGATGGGTATAAACTCTTCAGGAAAAACAGGCAGGGGTAAGGGAGGGGTTTTGCCCTCTACTTCAACGACCACCTGGAGTCCCTGGAGCTCCACCTGGGCTGAGACAAGGAGCTGACAGAGAGCTTATGGGTTAGGGTGAAAGGGAAAGCAGGGGAAGGAAACATCGTAGTGAGGGTCTGCTACAGGCCACCTGATCAAGAAGAGCAAGAGGATGAGGCCTTCTATAAAGAGATAGGAGCAGCTTCACATTCACAAAACGTGGTCCTCATGGGGGACTTCAACCACCCCAATATCTGCTGGAAGGACAACAGAGCAGTGCACCAGAAATCAAAGAGGTTCCAGGAATGTGCTGATGATAACTTCCTCTTCCAAGTAGTACAGGAAGCCATGAGAAAAGGTGCTATGCTTGTCCTCACCAAGGAGAGGCTGAGGAGTAATGTGAAGCTCAAGGGCAGCCTTGGCTGTAGTGACCACAAAATGGTGGAGTTCAAAATCCTCAGGGTGTCAAAGAGGGTGCACAGCAAGCTTGCTACACTGGACTTCAGGAGAGCAGACTTGGGACTCTCTTAGGGAACTGCTTAGCAGGGTGACATGGAAGAAAGCCCTGGAGGGAAGAGGGGCCCAAGAAAGCTAGTTGGTATTCAAGGACCATTTCCTCCAAGCCCAGAAGCAGCGCATCCCAAGAAGGCGGCAGGCAGGCAAGAATGCCAGGAGGCCTCTGGGGATCAACAAGGAGCTCCTGGACTTAATTGAGCTCAAAAAGGAAGTCTATAGGGAGTAGGAGGAACGGGTTACCTGGGAGGACTATGAAGAAATAGTCTGAGCAGCCAGGGATCAGGTTAGGAAAGGTAAAACCTAGACAGAATTATAACTAGCCAGGGACATTAAGGGGGACAATAAGAAATTCTATAGGTTTATCAGTGAGAAAAAGAAGGTCAGGGAAGATGTGGGCCCCTTCCAAGAAGGGGACTGGAGACCTGGTCATGAGGGATTCATGAGGACTGAAGTGCTCAATGACTTCTTTGCCTCAGTCTTCACCAGCAAGGGCTCTAGCCACATTGCCTAAGTTGCAGAAAGCAACGGTTAAGAGCTTGGAGAAGGTACATCTGTCTGCTGTAAGTGAAGATCAGGTTTGAGACCATCTAAAGAACATAATCTTGCATAAGTCCATGGGACCCAATGAGATCCATCCACAGGTTCTGAGGGAACTAGTAGATGAACTTGCCAAGCTGCTATCCATCATATCTGAAAGGTCATGGCAGTCTGGTTAAGTTCCCACTAATTGGTAAAGGTGAAACATAACCCTCCTTTTCAAGAAGGGAAAAAAAGAAAATGCAGGAAACTACAGGCCAGTCAGTCTCACCTCTGTGCCTGGCAAGATCATGGAGCAGATCGTCCTGAAGGCCCTACTAAGGCACATGGAAAATAAAGACAAGGAGATTGCTGGTAACCAACATAGATTCACCGAAGGCAAGTCATGCCTGACAAATTTGGTGGCCTTTTACGATGGAGTTGCAGCATCAGTCGATAAAGAACAAGTGACATCATTTACCTAGACTTGTAGAAAGCATTTGACCCTGTCCCACATGACATCCTGGTCACCAGACTGGAGAAAAATGGATTTGACGAATGGACCACTTGCTGGATAAGGAATTGGCTGGGTGGTCACACTCAGAGAGTTGTGGTCAACAGCTCAATGTCCAAGTGGAGACCAGTGACAAATGACATTCCTCAGGGATGCTGCTGGGTCTGGTGTTACTTACCATCATTGTAGGCAACACAGAAAACACCAAGCTGAGTGGTGCAGTTGACAAGCTAAAGGGAAGAGATGCTACCCAGAAGGATCAGGACAGGCTTTAGAGGTAGGCCCATGCTCACCTCATGAAGTTCAACAAGGCCAAGTGCAAGATCTGCATCTGGCTCAGGCAATCTCAAGCACAGATACAGGTTGGGCAGAGAATGGATTGAGAGCAGCCCCGAGGAGAAGGATTTGGGGGTGTCAGTTGATGAAAGACTCAACACGAGCCAGTAGCAAATGCAGCAGCCCAGAAGGCCAACCATATCCTGGGCTGCATCAAGAAAAGTGCGACCAGCAGGACAAGGGAGCTGATTCTGCCCCTCTACTCTGCTCTCCTGAGACCCCACCTGGAGTACTGTGTCCAGTTCTGGAGCCTCCAACCTAAGAAGGACATTGAGCTGTTAGAGCAGGTCCAGAGAAGGGCCATGAAGATGATGAGAGGGCTGGAGCTCCCCTATGAAAACAGGCTAAGAGAGCCGGGGCTCCTCAGCCTAGAAAAGAGAAAGCTCCAAGGATACCTGGCACCCTTCCAGTACCTGAAGGGGGCCTACAGGAAAGCTGGGGAAGAACTTTTTATATGGGCAGGTAGCAACAGGATGATGGGAAATGGTTTTAAACTGGAAGAGGGTAGATTTAGACTAGATATCAGGAAGAAATAATTTACTGTGAGGGTGGTGAGACTGGAGCAGGCTGCCCAGCAAGGTTGTGGATGCCCCCTCCTGGAAGCATTCAAGGCCAGGCTAGATGGGGCTGTGAGCAGCCTGGTCTAGAGGGATAGAGGGAAGTGTCCCTGCCTATAGCAGAGGGGCTGGAACTAGGTGACCTTAAAAATCCCTTCCAACTCAAACCTTTCTATGAATTGAAGCCCACTTGAACTGTGAATAGTTATACTCAGGTGTAAGAGCCTCATAATAGCGAGGCAGGAAAAAGCTCAGAGAGAAAGCTTCTATTTTGATTCCTGAGATAATACTACATTTGCATCCAAAATCAAGAAGAGCTAAACCTCTGTACCTTTTTATTAGTAACCCATTGATTACCAGGCAAAAGGCTTCTCTTCTAGGTATGCTTAGTTTACTTTAACAGTGCAATTAAGACTGAACACAGGCCCCAGTAAATACAAATATGAAACCTCTACAGGCTACCACAGTGGTGATCTCTTAATATTCCACTTGGAGTTTTGTAACTGAACACACCTCAAAATCCAGCATTTAAGGAGGAAGCAAGCAAGGTGAGAATGCCTAAAAAGCAATACTGATTTCCTCTACATAATCTTGATTATCAGGGGTTTACTTGTCAGCGTATATGAACATCTCAAGGGAGGGTGCAAGGAGGATGGAGCCATGCTGTCTTCAGCAGTGCCAAAACTGGAACACAAGTTCTACCTGAACACCGGCAAGCACTTTTTTTTTTTTTTACCCTGAGAGCAATGGAGCACTGGAAGAGGTTATACAAACAAGTTCTAGAGTCTCCCTTATTAGGGATATTTAAAAGCCACCTAGACATGATCCAGGCAAGCAGCTCCAGCTCTGCTTGAGCATGGCAAGAGTTTGGACCAGATGGCCTCCATGGTCCCTTTCAACTATTCCACAATTCTGTGATACATGAACCAGAAAATTCTACATACTGAAGACAAGTACCCACCTCCCCAGCTTTTGATGCTCTTCTTAAGAAGTGAAGCGGAAGAGGCCGTCCCAAATCAAAGTTCAGTTCTTTCAGAATTGTGATCTCCATTTCTCTAACTTCAGCACTGTTGTAGGCATTGTCAGTAATATAAACAAAGTCTGCTATGTCTGGAGAGTACATCTCTTCGTATTTTGAGGCTAGAAGCAGCGCTGTTACACCCACCAACTGAAGCCTCTTACGAGGTACTGCATGATTCTGCAATACAGGAATTGGAAAAGCACACCTCAAAATTTGAACTCTGAACATTACAATTCATCAGCTTAAAATGCCATTTTTTTCCAGTGATTATTAAAAACATAACTGAGATTCTTCTGAGTCAAAAGCATTCCTTTAAGTTCAGAGAATCACTGCTTTAGATTTAAGACGCTATGTTACAGAACTCTCAGACAAACAGTAGGGTTCTTGATTGATGACCTGGATGAGGGCATTGAGAGCACTCAGAAAGTTTGCAGACGACACCAAGCTGGCAGGAAGTGTCGATCTGCCTGGGGGTAGAGAGGCCCTACAGAGAGATCTGGACAGGCTGGACCTCTGGGCTGAAGCCAGTGGGATGAGGTTCAACAAGACCAAGTGCCGGGTCCTGCACTTTGGCCGCAACAACCCCAGGCAACGCTACAGGCTCGGGGCAGAGTGGCTAGAAGGTTGTGTGGAGGAAACAGACCTGAGGGTACTGGTCGATGCTCGGCTGAGCATGAGCCAACAGTGTGCCCAGGTGGCCAAGAAGGCCAATGGCATCCTGGCTTGTATCAGAATGAGTGTTGCCAGTAGGAGCAGGGAAGTCATTCTCCCTCTGTACTCAGCCCTGGTGAGGCCCCACCTCAAGTACTGTGTCCAGTTTTGGGCCCCTCACTGCAAGAAAGACACTGAGGCCCTGGAGCATGTTCAGAGGAGGGCGACGAAGCTGTGAGGGGTCTGGAGCACAGGCCTTATGAGGAGCGGCTGAGGGAGCTGGGATTGTTCAGCCTGTAGAGGAGGCTCAGGGGCAACCTTATCGCTCTCTGTAACTACCTGAAGGGAGGTTGTAGTGAGCTGGGGGTCGGCCTCTTCTCTCTTGTAACTAGTGACAGGACGAGGGGGAATGGCCTCAAGTTGCGCCAGGGGAGATTTAGGCTGGACATTAGGAAATACTACTTTTCTGAAAGAGTGGTCAGGTGCTGGAATGGGCTGCCCAGGGAGGTGGTTGAGTCACCGTCCCTGGAGGTGTTCAAGAAACATTTAGATACAGCATTGAGAGACATGGTTTAGTGGGGTTATTGGTGGTAGGTGGATGGTTGGACTGGATGATCTTGTAGGTCTTTTCCAACCTAGCTAATTCTATGATTCTATAGTTCTTGGGATAAATCCTAAATGCCTTTAAAACCATAGTTATTGACCAAATCTCCCTATCTAAATTCAAGCTGATAAGCATCTTTGAGACTTACTTGTAAGAAGCGGTCCATAACTGCAACACACATATACAGCGTTTCCTGAAGAAGCTGAAATCTTGAGTGGACCTGGACAAGCCAGTCAACTAAAATTGCACGCATACGTCCATTGATCGTTTTCCCTTCAAGGTAATGTGGGCGCACAGATTGCTGCAGCTGTTGGAGAAAGAGCTGCATGAGCAACAAGATTAACACCCCACTGCAAGCAGCACAGACTCAGTATGTCATACCTCAAGCTGTCTCAGATACAGATAGATATCTTTTACATAGTCACTACATAGCTGGGGGTTCCCCGAGTCATCCGCATCGATGTCTTCTACATTGTGGAGCAACACATCAGAGAAGGCTTGACACAAATCCTCCTCCTGCATAGATACATCCATAGGGACAGGGGATAGAACCTAAGAAACAGATCACAGTGCTTTCACTTCAACTGACTAAGCATCGTTGTTTCTTTATTCCCACATTTTTCTAGTGCAACAACTTAAGATCAAAAGCTGAAAGAGTTTGCACCCCAGTGTAGCAAGCTTTCACCAAGACTGCCATGCATTAAACCAAAACTTCAAGACAAAAGCCCTGTTTTTTCAACACGGAAATGGAATACACCTACAGATAAAATTTGACGTTAGGGCTCTAAGCCCTAAGAAGCAGATTAGTATTTTTACTGCCTACCTTTGAAGCAGTAGTAGTGTCTTTGACTGCTTGATTCACAGCCACTGGAGGTTTTGGCTGTACAACTTTATTTGTCGTCTTGCCAGGTCCTTTTGTAGGCTTTGCTGATGCTTTGATGCAGTCTGTTTTCTGTAGTGAAAACAATAGCTATTAGTACAGCGCTATTTATCTACCCTTTCCCTACCGATAGATTTCAAGTGTACTATACCTTAGCGACATTGGATCCTCTTGTGACTTTGTTACCTATTTCTTCTAAAACAGCCCTTTTGCCAGGCACCTGAACTTTGGCTTTACTATTAAGTCCAGTCACAGCATTCTCCATCCCTCTAGTGACCTAAAACAATAAAACCGCAGTCTGAGTGAAGTTGGCCCGACTTTTGATTTTCAGATGTTTAATTACATTATAGCACATACCACTGTACTGGCATGCCTCTATACATACTATATATTACTTAACCAGGCTTCATTTCCTACACACACACAGGCTCCAAGGAAGAAGCCACACTGGTTACAGAGAGTGCTATGAAATTGAGTTGCAAGTTCAAAACAACACACAATTCCTCATTCCTCCTCAAACTCTTTTAACTTGAAGTTAGATAGGTAGCAGGCAAGCACTTATTTATCGTATTTACCCTCTTTCAAGACCAGAGTAACAATTCCACCTGGTCAGGGAAAACACTCTTTATTACAGACCATGAAGAAATTATAGGGATGTAAACGTACTTTCTTGTCCACTGCAAAGAATCATAGAATAGCTTAGTTTGGAAGGGACCTTGAAGACCATTAAGCTCCAACCTCCTGCCGCGAGCAGGGCTGCCAGCCAGTAGTTTTCAAAAACTGAAAGCGGCCTTCGGTTCAAACCATCGTAAAGTTTACTCTGAAAATGGTTTTTCTCTCCTCCGGCACGTATCCCCTCCCCCATCCCCCGCTCGGCGGGGGAGCGGCCAAGGCCAGCTGCGATCCGCGTGCAGCGCCAGCGCAGGTGTGCCACTCAGGAGCGGGGAGAACCAGAGCTCCCCGCCTCCCCCCACCTCGGGGACCGTCACGCGGCGCAGCTCCCGCCTCCTCGCACGCTCGCTCCCCCGCTCTCTACCGGCAGAAGAGAAAGTGACACACGGCCGCGTACGGCGCGGAACCCCCATCCCCATCTCACCGCCATCACCCCCCCGCCCCCCACGCGGCAGAACAAAGCCCTCCCTAACGCCCTCAGCCGGCTAAGGGCGCCGAGCTCAGCCCCTCGGTACTCAGGCAGCCCCCAGCTCCCACCCGCGCACCATCCACGGCCTACACGCTCGACCAGCTGCGGGGGACTCGCTCAACTTCCCGCCCCCCGATCTCCTCAGCCGGGCCAGCCCGGGCCGCCTCCCATACAAACAACACTCACGGCTGCGCGGCGCGTTAACGCCATTGGTACGGAAAGCAGAGTAGGCCGCAGCCGCTCGCACCGCTCCACACAGAAAACCCTCAGCCGCCAGAGACCACCAACTGCTGCCTCGCGCCGCGCGGTTCCTTTTAAACATCCTCCCGCGCTCCTATTGGGCAGCTTCGTACGATGCACGCACTCGATTGGCCCACGGCATGAGGCCCCACCCAAAGAGGAAAAGGATCTCATCATTTCCGCCGAGCCGGGAGCTCGGGGCGGGGCGGCGCATGCGCCGCGGGGACAGGCTCGCGCCCGTGTGGGCTGGGCGCGGTGCTGAGGTCGCGCCCCTTCGGACGCGTGGGAGCCGCTCGCGGGGGCCAGGGCGAGGCTGCGGGCAGGCGGCTTCAGCTCCAGCCGCACCGCCCTCAGCTTCCAAACGCGCTGGGAAGCTTTTGCTCGCTAACAGCCGCGCTACGAGCGCCGCACGTGCGAGAGGGCGAGCAGCGGGCGGGGCGCGGGGCTGTACCCCGGGCCTGAGGCGTTCCACTGAGAAAAGCGAAATCAGGGAAGAAAAATCAGTCGAGCCCCGCTACCTCTCTACCTCTCAGTGTTCGTAGCCTGTGCAAGAAGTACGAGGGAGCCCGCTGCCACGGTGCGTCACTGCTTCCCGTGCGAGCTGAGGAAGTGGTACCTGGCTCCGTATTGCAGTGCGCGACGCTCCTCACTGCAGCCCCTCCCGCTTCTTCAGCTTTCTTTACCAAGAGCAAATCGCTGCTTAAATATAAATTACGATATAATCTGGTTTAAATGGGCAACCATCTGCCAGTTTCGCATGGTAATTTCTGGAGGCTCCCGGTCCCCGGCGCCGTGGGGACGCGCCGCACGGCCCAGAGATGGAGAGCAGCCGAGCGTGCCTCCCCCCCGCCCCTGGCTGCAGAGCGGCCCGCGCGCAGCAGCGCTGTTCTCCCGCAGCTTGCTAGAGCTAGCGCCGTTGCTCACTTCGTTCTCGCGTTTCCTAGCGTAAGCCAGCCATTTGAAGACTCGCAAGGAGACCCCCCTCCCTCCTTCAGATTACTCAGCTGCTGCTAATTCCCTGCCTTACCTTCTCCATTTCTAAGTCCTAGTGCTTTTAATCTTCTAATATTTGCATTCCCTGTTTACCGAGGACGGTCTCAAGTTTAAGTGAACCAGTGCTTTGTAACACGTCGGTACTGAAGAACAGGACCCTGGGAACGCCTCCGCAGCTCCAAGTTTGGAGTTGGGACCCGGCCAAGACTTTACCGGGAAAATGCACCTGAAGTGCAAAGAGCAGAAATATTTCTTCTGGGATTCAAGTGCTCAGTTTTCCGAAATACATATTGTATGATGGTCACAAAATTCAGGAATCTGTCAGAAGCGTCAGAATTACAATTGCTTTGCAGCAATGGAATTACAATTGCTTTGCAGCCTCCCCAAATTGGCTTTATATGTATACTCATGTACGCACAAGTTATTTGGATAGCCTTTGTGAGATCAGTTTTCCTGAATTCCCAAGTTCCAGATAAACAACGCACTGTTTATCAAACGCATTTAACAGCAGCTGGTGTTGATCCTTCACCGTGAGAAATTTTTCTTTGATGGTGCTTGTAAGAAAAGATTGTATGTAAAACAATTTTTGCACATCAAGACTTATAAAGCAAAGTAAGGAAGGCAGAAGGAAACAGACCTTGAATGATACCGGTCTAACATTTTATTTATTGCATACAAAAGGATTTCTTTTGACAATGGAAATTTATATGAAAAGTAATTTGATGCATACTGGTGAGAATCATATCTTCAAAGATGCTGCAGAAAACTTAAGGCAATGCATCTAAGCATGTAAAGCACAGTAAGTGGTGGAAATTTTCAAAATCAAAAGCCTACTCATTTTCCTTCTTAAGTTATGGTCAAGTCACAACTTTCTGGAATAGAAATAGGCTGCAGCTTTATTAGCTCCTGCAATAGCATATAAGATCAGAACACTGTGATTCCTGCCAAATACCTAAGTGTTCAACATCACATTACAATGTTAGGCATACATTTAAAAGCAAGACAATATCAGTAGCAGTTATAAAACAAGTCAATGCATGGGCCACTAAAATACCTCTAGTACCAGGCACCCACATCAGGTGCATAAAAGAATCCCAAAGAAAATCCCCCAAACCTGTGCTTGTCTTTTAAGGAAGCCAAGAGATTCCATTACATACCCAGGGTCTCAATTATTTCACAGGTCCTGTCTTTTTTTGCCCCATGTCTCTCAAGTACCTTCTTGGAAACTTTTAAAGAAGTTATTGTCAGACTTCGAGCATCAGTGGTCAAGTAACTTCACTCCTTTTCAGTAGTCACTGAAGAAAAGGAACTATCTTCTGCTCAGTCCTTCCAGTCAGTTTTGTTAATTTTTACCAATGCGGCTTCAATTTCTGACAGCTTCCTACAGTCACAACGTTCAAGAAGCTTTAGCACAGAACCACGCCAGGTTTTCAAGCACTCAAATCACGTGTTGCCTCTCCCATATCCCCCATACACCAAGTGGTTTGAAGTTCAGTTTTAGCAATGCAGTTAAGTTTGAGAATGTCCATTTATCACACATTCTGGAATAAAATTTCTTTCCACTTAATGCCTCAGTGCCAGAGGTGTTAATTTTGTTGCCAGCAATAAACACTGCATTGGGAAATGCTACTCCTAACAGATTAGAGGAAAAAAAAAGGGGGAAGGGGGAAAGCAGCTTTAACCAGACAAAAAACAAGCATCAAATTAGATAAGGTAATATTTATAAATGGATCACTTTTTTAGTGTAAACATAACATTTTCTAGGTTACTGTAAACTGTTTTACACTTAATCTGATTATGAAAGACAAAGACAAGAGAAACTGAAGGTATTTATTATTCAATCCACTTACAAAGCAGGTAGCTTAATGCAAGCTTATTGACATGTTCATATATGATCCCCTAGGAACATCTTCTCCAATGTGACAGTAATTCTGTCTCAATGTTTTTGCAATTTTCAGCATCTGTTGAGCGCATTTAAATAAACTATAATCTATAATATGTGTAAGAATGTTGATGAGCAACTTTAGACCTGATGTGGATTAAAACCTCCTCCAAAGGCAAAATGTTAGTACATTATAACTTAATTCTATATACTATATTATGCAGCAAATCTTAACTATAGAAAATATTTCAATCAGTGATGGACTGTTGGTAATTTATAGAGGGAATCTATAATCAAGGTAAAACTAGGTAACCACATAAGTTGTGTCTACAGAAATTTACAGGATTTCACTTTTCTAATGAAAAAAAGACCAAGAGTCAGCTGTATTTAGCTAATTTTATTAACCTTAAAACTAATAAAAATCCCAAGACAAGCCTGGAATCTTTAGAAGTTCTATCAATGCATGTATATCTAACCCCCAAAAATAAAACCAACCAAAAAAAAAAAGAAACAAAAAACCCTGCAGCTCTAAGTCCTGACTGAATGGTTTTATATTCAAAACAAACAAAAAACCCTCAGTGTGCACAGATACCTCAACTTAAGTTAGCAGAAAAAGACCAAACAAAGAATCTAAGCTTTTTCCATATCCCTAAGAATTTTTTTTTCCATCTGCAAGTATCTACAATCCAGCTAACTGAAATCAACATTTAGTGTTCACTAGAGCTGTTTCACAGCAGCAAATATTAAGTTAGGGACTCAAATTTCTAGACATAGGAAGAAAATGATAAATACAATCTGAACAGCAGTCTAAATGTTTAATATTGACATTCAAATATATCTGCATTGTGCTGAAATTTTAGAACAAATTTGATCAGACAAGAACTCTGGTGATGAGTATGCAGTATGTAACAAACTGAATATAGTTCATATTCTGTTCCCACTGTTACAGATGTTGTTTGACTCAGAACTGATATTGTAAATATACAGCAGCCATTTTTTCCTAATGAAGGAATGTCTCAATACATAATATTATCCTTTTCTAGATGATCTTTATACATTAAACTAAAATACATGACTGATTAAATTAAGGAATCTGAGGTTAGTAATGAGTGAAATCATACTTTCAAAGCTCGAAACTATGTAAAACAAACCAAAAAAAAAAAGAGACCACACAGTTCTACTTACTAAAGCAGCTATTCTTGCCTGCAAGTTTGGGGTCACAAAGCCCATAATATGTGCAAACAAATGCAATACAAGGAACCATGCAAAAATACAGTAATGAAAGAAAAAAAAAGTAAAACCTAAAAAAAGTTTTATAAATACACTGAAACTCAACTGTCTTCT
Source organism: Numida meleagris (assembly GCF_002078875.1). Lineage (NCBI taxonomy): Eukaryota > Metazoa > Chordata > Aves > Galliformes > Numididae > Numida > Numida meleagris. Next base: position 6,242,178 of record NC_034417.1, read on the forward strand.
ACATAAACTGTAGGTCTAGCATTAGTTGTACCATATAGCAGAGCCAGCACTCTTAGGTTCAATGCTTCCAAATCTGCGCAGGTAAGTCATGCCATCTTTGGTTGACTGCAGTACCAGGAAGGATGAGAGGGAGCAAGAAGGAGGACAAGAGTTCTGGAAAATGGTGTCAGCTTTCACTAGGCAGTTGAGCCTCAATGTCCACTCTGCAAATCGGGCACTTCTTGTTAGTAATCAACCACTGATCTACACATACTTGGTGGAAAAGGTGCATACATGGAAGTCGCCTGTCAGCAAAACAGAAAAAGCATATTAGTGTTAATAAAGCATTTCCACATCAGTATATCCACTGGAAAAAAAACGTAATGTGGATTTTGCTACTGATCCATCTATTCTTTTCTTATGTGTATGTTTTTCCCACAAGCCTCACTAGCCTTTCTATCCGACTTACATTTTGTCTAGCTAAAAGAAGCAATGGACATAGGTAATAAAGTCAAGTATCAGGTAGTTTCTGTAGGGTTACAGCAATTTAAAGTTGCTATAGCTTAAATAGCATTATTAGTCCAGAAAAGTTAACAATCTTGGAATCAACCCAGTTAATTTTCTGCCCGAGGTACGAAAGCTGACAGCACAGTATGATTGGAATGAAGAACATGAATACTACCTTCCATACTGTAACATTTTAAAAAATGGTATCAGTTAGGGCTTGTGGTAAAAGACAGTGAACTTATGGGAGACTGTAAGAAAAGAACCCACATTTTACCCCAAACCGATACAAACGGGGTAATCAGTGCTTCACATTAAAACTTATATTCATTAGTTGCCAAGACAGATAATGTTTAATTTTAACACAAACTAGGAAGTGTTGCAAAGAGTAGCGTGCCATATCCAACTATGGTCTCAAAGCCAGAATTTTAGCACTATATTATGATACTCAGAGGTATTATTTACCTCACATCTTCACCTTCCTCTAATATAGACAAGCAAATGGTACACTTTTCCTCTGTGTCTTCTTCTGTTCCTTCCTCCCCATCTTGTTTGCAGTGCAGTTTCCTCTGTGAGAACCAATCAGTTGTTACCTTATTAGTAGAGATGACATTATTGACAAACTGAGTAAAATCTGCTTTTAGTACATATTCAAAATATGCTTATTTTTAAATATTTCATAAATTATTTTACATTTTAGTTATTACTTATTCAAATGCATATGAACAAAACTGAATCAAGAAGTAGTGCTTGGAGCAAAATCACTGGATATTTCAGTTTTAATTAATTCTTGTGACCGGACTGTTAATCTATTTAGTACTGTGGCAATCAGTCTTTATTTGTTTTTATGTGTAAGTATCTTCATTCATGAGGTGGGAAGAAATATCCTCTCAAACATAATATTTTAAAATCACTATTTATCAAGTGTGAAAGAACACTACATAAATGTGGATGGGATTCTGTATTATGTTGTAATAATCTCCAATTGAGAGAATGTAAATTGCAAAAATTCTGTACCAGATTAAAAACGTGACAGCCTTCCTAATCACAGGGAAGGTTAAGATAACCAAGCTGGTAGATGTCATGAACAGTTTATTACATGTCAACTTAAAATAAAGCCTTACTGTATTTGACAAGGTATCATTAAAGCCTGTTGACAATTTAGCTATAACGAGTAGTTATTGCATTGCTCACAAGAGTATTAGTAACGGCTGGACAAGTTATTAACTGCTGTGGCTGAAGATGGCATCTGAATGCCACTACTGTGACATGCAGGAAAAAGCAAAATTCAAGCCCACTATTTACTTTCTTACCCAAACAGATGCATTTAGGAGAGAATGCACATTTCTACTCTTAAATACTTATTCTGAATACTGAAGAAGCCACTCTGAAAGCTTCAGCTGTTCCTTCCTCCTCCCTCATCTACATTTACCACTCTTATTTCCCTGTCCCCCTCATTGCTTGAGGTATTCTACCAAACACAGTTTTCAATGTAAAATGCACAGTTCGAAAGCGCAGTAAAGTTATCACCTGACAACTGAAAAGAGTATTATACTGACTGGAGAAGAAGTGCAGCTTACTCTGCACAGAAGGTTTAAGATGCTGATGAAAAATGATCAGAGCTTCCAAGGATCCCAAGCAAACTACTGGGTACGAATTTGGCTATGAATCTTGTGGAAGTTACACCTTTAAACTTCTGGGCCCATTAAGCTTACAAGGCATAGCTTGTTTTCCATTTCCCCCCCTTTATCTCTCAAAGAAGAGATTTTCCCCACTCCTAGCTTTCAGTTTCTTTAGGACACGATTACTCCTTGTCATGGTTTTTTTTATAGCCTCTCCTCCCTTTCCTCCTCTCCCTCTCCTTCCTCTTTTCTCTCAGCGAGATGATCTTTGCAGCCACTTTATTCCTTCTACAGGGGCAACTGACACAGGTTTTTTATCCAATTGAGCCTACATTGCAGGTTCATAGACACTCTCCTTCCCTTGAATAGTATTGAACAGGGCTCAGCAGGTGTAAGCCAGGCCCCAAATAATTTGTGCTTCCTTAGATCTGCTGGAGTTACAATACTCCTCTCTTAAATACTTGCCTAAACTCTCAGGGCAATGCAGGTGTTTGGGAGTAAAGCTCCACGACACCAGAGGTGCCCAATTCTCTAAGTTTTCTCCCAAATTCCTCCACACCCCCAGCTGCTCAATATTATTCAACTTTGGGGCAGATGCCTGTGCGATATTAATAATGAGAAGCACATTCAGGAAACATAACAATATGATTATGCCATTTTGGACATTCCAGAAATATGCAAAAATTTCAAGGGGAAGAAAAGGAAAAATGTGGGAGGAGGAAAAATGGAAAACCTGTTTAAACATCTCATGCCATTAACAGATTCCCTGGGAAGGCAGTGGAGGAAGGAAAATCATTAACACTCTCTGGAGTGTAATTTTTAATGCTTAAATTGTGCTACATTGTATACAAGCACCAGATGGGTGTCCCCACCAGCGAGGTTAAGCTCCCATATATATAAATATATACAGCCTCAAAGAAGAGTGACCTTCTTAAAAAATATCCAGTATGTTTTAAGTAACACAATCTGAAGTATGATTATGTGCAATCCCTTAAAAAAAAAAAAACTGTGTTAAAAGAGAAAAAAAAAACTTTTTAGCTAACAGTAGCAAGTTGGCAGAGTGCCAAAACTTCTGCTGAAAATGGCAGTGCAGATCCAGCAGATCTGATATCTCAGTCGCTATCGGTGCCCCATGTTGGGTGCCAGTTTCTGTTGCAGGTTGACTGTTTTTTTCAGCACAGCAGGGCCTAACTCCCACCCCCAGCCCCTTCCCCAGGGGAAGCCAGTGGAGAAGTGAGAAGGAGATTGAGATAAACTATTTCATAAGGAATGGTAAAAGAATGTGCTATAAAGCAATATAAAAGGAATCAAGAGTAATAAATCAAACAGATGGGAAAGGAAGTGTCTCCTAACCATGCTGTAAGGCCTGTTGGGGCAGAGCAGAAAGGGACGCCCTTACGTCACTGCATCACTTTGCTTCCCTCCCAGAAACGACGTGGGAAGGACTGGAGCATTTTGGGAACTGTAGTTCTTCCTTAGCAGCTGTCCCAATTCTGCCACTTCATTGCATGATGTCATGATACAGAATACTTATGGAAAACGATGACACTCCTCATCATCCTTATTTTAAGGTGATATCTGCATGTATAAGCACCAACTTAAAAACAAAAAAACCCAACATGCTATACTTTGACCTGTTTGTATTTTAGATACATAGTATTAATGCCAATACATTATTTAACACATTACAGCAGCTCTTTATTTGTGACATTTTTTTTTATTTCCTTGAAGGAAGTGGCTTGTACACTTTGCTTACAATCCCTGAAATTGCAAGATAAAGGAAACATGCGCTCTTTGAAGTTCACATTTCAGCAGATCTAAGCTAAATATAAGTGTAACTCCTTTTTGAGAAAATATCACAGCCCACAGTTTGAGAAATCCTCACCTTTTTGTATTTATGTGGATACGTGCATCTTTCTATAGTTCCCTGCGTTGCTCCACGATTTACATTGCCTAATCGTTCCTCCAAGTGAATCAGCTCCTAAAAAGTCAAAGGAATAAACAGTGTAAGAACTCATATTTCTAATGCTTTGAATATATATTAATTTTATTCTAACTAATTTGCAGAACTGATAGACAACTCTCCATGTCCTAGTTATTCAAATACAGGCAAAAAAGGGGGTATGCTGCAGAGGAAAAACGATGGGTTTCCATAAAAAAAAACAACAAAACAACAAAAAAAACCCACCCAATACTGCCTAGTATTTTAAGTCACAGGGAAACACTTTATAATAGCAAAAGAATCAAAAACGATTTGTCTGCTAGAAATGTTTATGAGTATGTTTACATGTACTTGTGTGTCAAGTGAGGAAAACACATCCAAAACACACTAGTCTTACAGTCATCAAGGCTTAAGAGGGAGGAAAAAAAAAGTTGCTTAAGCTGAAATACAGTAACTTATTTCTTTTTCTCCAGCAATGAGTTTACTAGAAGCATGACATGTCACTGAACAGGTTTTCAGTGGACTAGCTCATTAACTCTCTGCATCTGATACTTTTTAAAACAAACAAACCACCAAAACAAGCAAACAAAAAAAAACAGATTAACCTCCTGCACTACATAAAAAACAAGACAGAACCAAAGCTGCAAAGTTTCACCGTCACTAGGAGGGCTTTAGCACAGTTATTCAGTGACAACAGTACTTTTTACCAACACATTATGTGACTTAGCAGGATAAGGAAGGAGGAGACCAAGATGTACAGTCAGTATATAACCACCTACACCTACGCTGACCAGGACATCTTTTGTTGACTGACTTTTCAAGATGCTTTTGGCATCTGTTCCTAGTCCATGATAGCAAGATCATTCATTGAATTAAGAGTTATTTTCTTTATTCTTTTAAATCTACATATAGGACTAGATCTACCATACACCCTCCCCGTATTCCATCATGACACATTTTGGCATATATCTAGTTTTGATCTATTACAAACCTCAAAATTGCCCCTGAAAGGGCCTCTGAATGATGTTCCATCCAATCCCGATGAAATGTAACGGATGTGAGGGTAGCCCGCCATGTCTGGTACCTATTCAAACAGCAGATGTTAAGTTAAACCTATTCAGAACAGTTCCAGAATTTTACTGTTCACTTTGTAAAATTTAAGATCCTTTTGCTTTTATTGAATCACTCATTTCACTCCTCAGCTTGAGCATACAATTTCAACTGACAGCATAATACCACATCACTCTGAGCTCTCTGAATATAACCAGAAACAAAACAGAAGTGAGACTAGATCCTCTACTGTAAACGCTCCATATCTGCCTTATATATTTCTTGGCATCACTTGCCAGCTTGGAAAACCTCTACCTGCTTTGTATACACACACCATAAATATCTACCTGTATTTGTAAACAAACACCCTAAAAACTACGCATGAAGTTATCAGAAATACTTGCTACAGATTCTTAAACGAAAGTTTTTGATACCATGGAAGAAACAAGGCTAACATTCCCCCTTGGAAAACAGCCAATCTCCTTACCTTACCCAAGACAACTAAATGTTTTTAGACACTTCAAATTTATAGGCAGATAAAAGTAACACCTGAAAACTGCATAAGTCTAATAGTCTGGTCATAGGCTTTTCTACATACACTATATTCAAGCATCTGTTGACTTTCTTGCATATTTAGAGATGTAAAAGCAGTGAACAAAATACTGGTAATCAGCAATAAATCCTATGGGCACTTCAAACACCAGTGCTTTTCATGGAGAAAAGCAGAAAGGTATTCAAAATAACAAGGACCACCCTCACAGCAAGGTTTCTTTCTTGCATTTTGCCCCTCACATGACAAATGAGTAATGGTATTGATGTTTTAACAGAAGCATACCAGCGGCAATTTTTAATAAAAAGGCTAATAAACCAAAATGATCAGGAGAATTAATTTCCTTAAATATGTAGAGTGCACCGATACAAGGACCATAAGAAGCAGTTCAGACGGGATTCTGCAAATACAGAATTTTACATCACAAGATCTCTATATTCATCTGTACACCTACATGTTTTATGCAAATATGTCTGTTACATAGGTCTTACCACTTGACAATATAAACTGTGAACTTCCTTTTGAATTTGGGAGACTGCATTAATACAACCATGTGTAGAAACTACATTCTAAGAAATCTCTCTCAGATTGCCAGTGATTTATGATCCATTATCCATTTCAGCACATAATCCCTCTTTGTTTTCTGTCTACAGAAAAAGCATCTGAAGAACTAGTTCACTCATCCACACTGTAACTCTTGCTGTCTGTTTTTTTCCCTAGGCTCTCACCTGATTGGCATCAATTGCAGGTTTTAACTACCTGTTACTACACTGTAAAGAAGTTTCCTCCCACTTAGAGGAAAGAAAATCCCCCCCAAAACTAATCCATGCCTCAAGATTGCCTTTCCCTCCTTGTTTTCACTACATACCAGGACTTGAAAACAGTTTGTTAAAAAAAAAAAAAAAGTATTTTACACACAGGTACAGCATCACTATAGGTACTGCAAAGTGCAAGGTGTTTCAGATCACAGTGACTTAGCACAATATGGCAACCTTCACTAACCCCACAGAACTGTGTAAACAAACCATCAACTGCTTGGGGCAGGAACTGAGCCAGTCTCAAATTACCTCTGCCATCACTCTGTTGTTTCTGGCTCCTAGCAGAAACATTTAATGACAACAAGTAGGACTTCATACATTAGATTGAATCAGCGGGGTGAGAGATTCTGTTTGAAATCATTTTTACAAAGCCAAACATTGTACAAAGGCCTTTGTTTCCCTAGCACGTGCAATAGTTACAGCTCCAATTGCCTCAAAGGTCAGAGCTTACCAACTGCAGTGATACGTACTCAGGTCTCCTAACTGGGAGGAGTTGTGCTGCTAGAAACTCTTTCAGAAATCTACTCATGCTAATTTTAACACCACCAAACCGAGTAAGAATTCCTCAGAGCACATACTGCAACAAACAACCGAATTTACTCAACAGAAGCATCAGGTAGGACACAATACATTTTCACACTAATAACTATGCCTTCACTACTCATTTAACAGTTACTATCGGGCATCAAATGCAAAACTGAAGATTTCTGCTCTCTTGAAAAAGCTTCAGGAAAGTTAAGCACAAATGGAAGTGTGCTTTCATTAAGTTTTGAAAGTGAACTTAAGAATGAAAGACTTAAAACTAATACCAGTCTGCGTTGAGTGCTTGTATTTGTGCTTTTGGATACAGCCAAATTACAACACATGCTTTAAGCAGTAGACTCTGAATCAGCAAAGTTCAGTAAAAGTTTGCCCAAAACTGTTTCCTGTAGAACAAGCATCATATGCTTCTAGTTTTGCACTTGCTATCAACATTTCCTCCCACCAACATAAAAATGCATTTACTTGAAAATTCAAGGTCAAGTCTGAACTATTTACAACCCAAATATTCTGAAGCAGAAATAGCCTACAAGAAAGATAGCTTTCCTTGCTATCCTGCTTTCAGCTCCTCCCATGTTTGCAGGATTCTTCTGCCTTTCAGTTGCCACTGTCAGCAAAGAGATTTTCACATTGTATTAGGTGAGATAAATAGTACATTTCAGCCTTTCATTCAATAGCTTACATTTCAGATGACTTTCAAGCTTTTAAAATCAAATTAGAATACACTTATCCAGTTAGCTGCTTGGATACATTCGAAAATAAGTAAAGTTGATTATTACTATTTTAATAAGCTGAATTAGAACACAGAGAAGTTGCAGTTTTCATAGAGACGCTGCAGGAAGGGACATTTAATACATGCTGCACAGCTAAAGACCTAACTATCTGTGCCCAAGGGGAACAAAAAATGAATGTTCCTCAATAGCTCATACAAAAAAGCTGAAGAATATTAATTCAAGTTTATATTAGGAAAAAAAAGTACCAGCTGGCATACAAAGCTCCATTTTTCTTATTTGAAAAACACAGGTTTGTTGCAGATACTCAAGGCTATTTAAATCTATGGTTCTCCTTAAGCTACAATAGCTACATCAAATTCCAGCCTTGACTGTTCTGGTAATTCACAGCAAGTTTGTTGTTTTTTTTTTTTTTAGAGTGTGGAACAGTCAGGTACATCGCAAGTCTGTGATACCAGAATGACCGCAGTCAGTGAGAGGTGAAAATGAAAGGGGAAAGAAACAAGGCCTTGGCTCTGAAAGCAGAGCCTCCTATTTATTTCCATGGAAACTACAGACACAAAGAGCACAATAACACTAATTGACAGAGCAAACTCAGCTACAAAACACTATTTGAAAAAAAAAATGCAGACTGCCTACAAGACGATGCACTACTCTTGGAAAGTGGATTAAACTCAAATGATTTTTTCTAGTTGAGCTACTGCATGAATTACTTTAAAGGACTGCTGGTTTTTTTTAAATAAAGACTAGAACATCAACAATTGATGACACCTTCACCAAGAATACAATTAATGAGATTTATAAATAATTACTAAGTACAGTTTGTACTTACAGAAATAAGAAAGCACTCCCCATGACTTGAGCCAGTCTTAGCAGAGTGATTCTAAGTACAGTTCAGTCTGTGCTTCCCTGCCCCAATTTCTACAGTTACAATGAAAAGACCCTGGTGACAGCAGCATTCTAATCCGCTGCTCTTTAATGAAAAGCAAAATGGCACTTTTGGTTGATATCCAGTTAGTGTTGTGGGTTTTTCTTGTCTTTTTTTTGTTGTTGTTTTGTTTTTTTAATACATGAAAAAATTACAGTACTTGCTTCATATTTGGTAAAATTCTTTTTGCTGACAAGTCTCCACGTACATTTAACTGAAGAAATCTTTGGCTCTCATTATTGCCATAGAAGGGTAGAACATCAAAAGGCACGTGTAATGCTTTGAGCTCATTCTATATACCATTGCTTGTAATGCTCTAGCCTGCCTTTATGTTCTTCTAGTGTTTAATCTGAATACATTTCAAATTAGTCAGAACTGAACTTCAAAGCCTAACACTTCATCTGGTTGCAGCAGAGTTCCAAACAGATCCCAAACATTCAAGCACTGCTTACTAATGTCTACATACTGCAAAACATGTCAGTAAAACACGTACAAAACTTCAAAATAAAAACAACTTCCAATACCACTTGATCTAGGGATTCATTAACGACTTATTAGAATTAGACATCCCTAAAAAATGCATGCACAAGTTTTTGTAGAGTTGAATAATTCTGCTCATCTGACATACAATTTAGTAATAGCAGCTCTTTGGCAAGACTCCCTGAAGTATTTTATCACACATTCAGCAAATGCTTCTAAATATTACCTGTAATAGCATTCTTCCATTCTACTGCCAACAGTAAGATAAACAGGGGGGTCTGAACTACTCACTTGCGTAACTTTTTACTTGTAAGCACACCTCTTTGAAAGTTAAAATACAGCAGAAGCTTCTCAAAACATTAACAAGAGGATGAGATGAACTCTCAAATTTCTAGAAGTTTCAGAGGAACAGTGGAAATACATGCAATAATTGACTTATTAACCCTGACAGAAGGTGAGATGAAATAGACATACATTTAACTTGCGGCCTCCTAATGCAATTACAGTTCACAACCACTAGAAGGGCCTTTTCTCACCAAGAATCTAGAGCAACTGATGTTATCTGTTACACAACGCTACATGAAATAAACGTGAAAGAGACAGACTTTTTTTTGGCCACATGAAAAAAAAAAAACAACGGAAGAATGCAGAAAAATCATGATCTATATAGGTGATGCACAAGAGGTAAGGTTATACAATAGGAATTTCATCAGCTATACAAAAATACCGAATTCTAAGAGTGCTCTAGAAGGTCTATAGTAAGCATAAAAGCTATGAAGCAAGGAATTACAAACTCTACAGGTATTAGGGAAGTACTTGAGGATTATTATGTTGATTAAGCTGCAAGGCATAAGCAATGTAAAAACAGTACAAAAATACAGCAATTAAAGTACTGGTTATAAATATACAATTCAATACCTAGACGTCAGTTCTGGCCTCTAACCGAAGTTTTGGATGGACAAGTCTCGCAAGTTGATTTTAAATTAAAAGTTTAGCATTTGTCTATAGCTGAGCCCACAATTTTGATTAGGTAATCTAGTTTAGAGAGGGTGAAATAACATAGGTTAGCCACACAGAATACCACATTGAAAAACTAAACATACTCCGTTTTTCTGCATTTTTGTCCTCATGAATTTTCATTAAAGAAAATTAAAAATATTTTACATAAACCTACATATATTCTTTCAAAGCTAATACTCTGTCAAAGCCACAAATTAGTATGTGGGACTAGTTCACCCTCACAATTCATTTTGCTTGTAATCCTTCACGCAACAAAATTGTACTACTTTGTCATATGGCATAAGGTTGATGAACACCAATTATTATTCAGAAACAACCAAATCTCTAGACAGAATTCGAAATGTATATACAAACCTTCAAATTAAATAAAGCACCAGTGCCAACCCTTATGCACTGGAAAGCTAGTACCTTTAACAACGTAAAGCTCATTAAAAAAAAACAAACAAAAATTTAAAAAAATCAGATGCAGAGGGTCAATGCAGTGTAATGCATGTGACAATTTAGTTCAAATGTTCCATTTTACAAGAGCTGAAGTTAGAAATGTTAGTGTCCTGAACTATTTTCACTTATTAGACATGAGCCTGTTCTTCTAGCTCTGTATCTAGGAGCAATGCAAAAACTTCAGATTGTTTTCTTCTTCAGTTGAACCACTAACATCTGCAAGAGTATATGCACGTCTAAATAAATACAGTAACTCTTTAAATAATTTTCCTAACAAAATAATTCTGGTGATCAATGATCGTGATTTTTCACATGCCATCTCCTTACCATTAGAGGAAGAGCTCCTATTTGCAAGTGATGAAGTCGAGGAGGTGCATGGTAGTGGGCCAAGTGAGGATGCAAGGGCCCTGGAGGGTAGGTAGCTGCAGTCACACCAGCTTCAATTCCCAGTTCCCTGTCACGTGAATGAAAGTGGCATTACAGTAGATGTACATCTTGCCTCCAAAACAATTCCCTTACTTTGGACAGCATTAAACTACAGCACAGCTACCGTAACAGTGTTAAGTAACATTTTTTTTTCATAAATGTATTCAAATTTTGCTGAAAATATTTTTAACCCTACCACTAACTAAAACCAGGTTTAAAATCAGACATGAAGATTCATTATGATAAACTAGTAGAGACAATAAAAATTTATGGTGCTGAGCAGTATCAGCATGGAGTCTTCTCTGCAGTTCATGTGCTGTGAGAACAGAAGCCACCACTTACGCACTTCTTCCCTAATGGTGCAAAAGTACTTTTTAGCAGATAATATATAGCAGAACTTAAATCTAACCTTCATGGGTGGGCATGATGCAATTTTAAGTAAGCCTGGATACGGATGAGAGGTAATAAATTAGTTTGCGACTCAAATCCAAATCTTATTTTACAATGAATATAAATACAAGAATTGTATTCAGCAACATTTTACTTCTTTTAAAATCATTTACTGAAATAAACTACCTACCGCCAGTGACACTCAATTCCATTTAAAAAGCAACGTATATAAAGCTCTAGAAACGTTAAACATACTGAGTGCTGTAAGCAACATTTCAAAGCCATATCAAGGTGTAATGAATTTTAAATTACAGCTGCACACAGCACGTTTTAAAGTCACAGCCAGCATTTAACAGCAGGTCTGTTGTCCTAAGTCCCAAAGAACTAAAATAGTATCTGATTACTAACCAGGCAGATCTCTCTGGAGCTTGTCGAGGATGGGAAGACATTGTCTGAGGCACATGAATGTGATGTCCATGACCGTAATTTGGATGCATTCTGTGAGGATGTGGAGGAGGTCGTTCATGAGCACGTCTAAACAACATAAAACAACAACAGTTAATTTAACATACTTGCTGGTGTTGAGTCAGTAAGATTTTAGTCAATGTGACCACCTGAATTACTTGAATAAATTAAAATTAAATAAAATACACCTAACTTTCCCCAAAATGTTTTAATTTCAATTTATATCTAAAGTCAGAAGCTGACTCAATACTCAAATGTGAAATTGGCCGTGTTATTTCATATATGGCAATACACTGGGATGTACCACCAATACACTGTGTGCACCACGTCACACTGTGATCTGGTCTTCACCTGGTAGACATAATCACAAAAGGCTGGCAGTGTTTAATCCTAATTTCGAACTGTAGAATAGGAATGTAATCCAAGTGCAGATGCACATGGTGGCCATGTCAAGATTAAGAATCATTTGTGGCAATATTACAGAACCACATCTTAGTCTATTTCTAGTAAAACTGTAACAGCAAAAATCATTAGGGGAAAAATGAATACACTAGTTAGAGGACATTTCCCTTGAAACATATTCACATCATAGCTCAAGTAGTAAGAGCTGCCTTCATATCAGACTGTATTTTATTAGGAACAGTGGACTGCATTCTGATTCCACCTTAAACTTTTGGATAGAGTAGATTAGACATTTGGTACATTTACAGAGCTAGAAAAGTGAAAAGTTATTTATGGCATACTATTCTCACCACTGTAAACTGACACTTCTCCAGAGAAATCTGTCAAATTTGTATAAATTATGTTAGAAGCATTAGTTTCCTGCAAATGGTACATACAAATGTGGGAATAGAACTACAGGCAAAACCAATTTCTAGTCTCGCCTCCGTTCAGTTTATTAATCACCTTAGTATGGGGAAAATTTGGAACAACATATTTTAACAAAGATCTTAAATAGAAATGCTGTGTGGTATTCACAGGCAATGAACTTTTATACACTGCCATCCGCTCCTTCTGCTGTTCTACCCAACATTCGAGACCTAACAGCGAGGACTCTAACCACTCTCTACTTGCAATCCTGAAGAAGTCCATTATGTCATAAGGTAAACAAGCTGAAAGGCTATCCCATAAGCTGTTGCTAGAAATGAATTGACGTTGACTGAGAAAGCAAGGTAATACTTGACTTTCCCTAGAAAAACAAAAACACATCCATCATGCCACTGTCAGAGTTATTGTCAACAGGTTTTTGTTTTGTAATTATCTGGAAACTACCTCAAAAGATGCGGTTAAAAACTTTTTTTGCAGCATTAACTTCTAAATCAGTTCCACATTAGTTATCAGTATTATTTATGTTAGAAGAAACAACTAGAGAGCTCATTCTTGAAATCTTAGCTATCTAAAAACATTATCTCTAAAATTAAAACAACTTCAGTTACATTGTGATTGAATTACAAGCCAGTACTGACCCAATTTCTGTTGATACTAGCATCACAGATCTAGTTTAGCAACAGTCGTATCTCCTAAACAGTACCACCGAAGCTACGAATCAACATTGGTCATGTTCTCATTAGCATTATTCAGTCTCTTCATTTTCCTCTAAAGACATGAAGATGTAGTAAAGGTACGTAGGTATTTAAATCTTTATTAAACTTGGTAAACTGTCTCTTGTAAGTTAATTTTATTTTAAAGTATTAGTTATGTAAGAAGGATTTTAACAGTATCAAATAGGCAAAAGACAGTTTCAAGGAACGTATTTGGAAGGAGCTTATGATGTACTTTCTAGGCTGTTCAGCTATAAAAAGGAATTCCAGCCGGTCATCTAGAGCATAACTAATGGCCAAGAGAAACATAAGCTTTGTTTCTTTTCTGTGCCCCATTCACTGGGCTTCTTTCCTCACCTGTAGATGTTATTGAGAGAAGTAATGGAACAAGTTCAGTCTTAATGCTCACTCAATTGCAATGGCATGTAAAGACACTTCTTACCACGCTTTAATACTAACAGTTCCTAGCCATGCAATTACAATTTGAGATTCACATGCAGTATTTTACAAACCTGAGAGAAACGAATTATATGTTTAGTTATTGTTCTGAGTACATTTGTGACATACGTTGGGTGTTGCATCATTCTTCTTCTCTGGACCTCCATCCTCTGGATCACTTCATGAGCATGAAGCCTCTGTGCTGGAGGAGCTGTTGCAGGGATGTGATGGGATATAGCCTGGTGTGCTGCTGGAAGATGCTGTGGAATCGGAGCAGCTGCATTGGCTAAAGGATGAGTTGGTGGTGGAGGTGGAACAGGATGAGAAGATGCATGAGAGGAGATTGATGGATGGAAAGGATGCACTGGATGAGGGATAACGTAATCTACTTGAGGTGGAGGTTGTGGCTGAGGAGGAGGATTTCCATGAGAATGGGGACATGCAGAAGCTTGATGGTGAAGAGGTCTGGTCAAAGAAGCATCTGCAATGAAAACATCAGCAACTTTTAATCCTGTCAAAAGCAGTTTCTGGACTAAACTTGTAAAAACAGCACCTTCACATAAGCGCTTCAATATTATTACACCAACATAAACAATGGCAGCATAGGAATGTGTGATTTCAGTGATATTTCCTACAAACCCCCACTTTCAAATACTACTACTTTACTTGCTAATGTTGTCAAAAAAAGTATCTACCTGTGATAAATGCTTAAAAGGTCATTGTATGGTAAGAAATTTTACTTGATTGTAAAAAATACTCTACTTTTTCCCCTCTAGACTACTATTCTGTAAACACAATAAAACAGAAGAAATCAAATGAGAGTTGATTGAGTCTGCTCAAGCAGAACTCATTGAGGACTGGGGGAAGGAGGAAGAAAAAAAACCAAAAAAGTACTACTAAAATACAAATAATGACTTTCATAGGAAATACATTTTTTGAAGTCTGAATATTAAGATCTGCCACTCAAAAACTTACTTCCACAAGAAAATATTTTAACTTCCCATTAGTTCTGTTTAATCCCTCTATATAAGCTTAAAACAGTTTTAAAATCAAAGCAAGAAGGTAGTACAACTTTTAATAAGTTGTTGGGGAAGAGTATTTTTCCTCTTCCCCCCATACAGCCAGTACTTACAAGGAGAATGCATATAATGTCGACAGGAAGAAAGCGATGCCTGAGGAGGAGGTTGGGGCTGTGGCTGTGCTACCATACTTGATCCATATCCATCTATTGTTAGTGATTGGCTTGGGCCAGCACCAGTCTGATGCCCATAAATTGCAGTTCGAGATGAAGAACCAGGACAGCAGGGGTCAAAAGCAGACGTTCCATGAAAAGCACCACTTCCATGACTTCTTATACCATTGCTGCTTAAGTCTACTGGCAATGCCTGCTGCATAAACAAATCATCTTTTTTCAAGCAGTCCTTCAGACACTAAAAGCAAACTTTTCCTCAAACATAATATGCTAAAAATAGGCATAAATACTATCCCAAGCAATTGGAATCCAGATTTAAAACTTAAGCTTTAAGACTTGAATCTGGAACATTCTTTAGATACGGTTAACATTTCTCATTCCTAAATTCTTGAATCTGGCAACAAGACTGAACTCATTCTACTGTAGCGTGCAAAAAAGAAAAGCATACTCTGATAGATGAATCAGCATGTATGTGAGAGCTACTGTGCATTAAATTATTTGCAGACAAACAACAAGCTTTGGCACTTTTAGTTGCGCCTAACGTATTACCCTGAAAAACATACAACAGACTGATAGTTGCACACATTGTAAATTATGGTTCCACAGCAATCTTCTTAAGATTTATAACCATTCTGTTTTAGAGCTGTGATTTTAGTTAAAGTCTTAAAAATAAAATAATTCTAGAAAAGCAATTTTTCCTTTCATAAATAGAATATTAAGGGAAGAAACATTCAATTCTAAAGCAACACAGTTATTTAGAGAACTGCTACAATCTGTACAGTATATTGCAAAGTATTTATGTTTGCTCTGCATAAATAGCAAATTAAAATAATACCATCTTACAGTCATCAAAAGAACATCAGTTGTCAATGATTACTTGTCGAGTTATGAGTTTTTGTTAAATTTCCTTTTGTGCCCATACAGTATAACTCAATTTTTCCTTTTAGTTCCCTTCTAAAGTATCTGCTACAGAACGTGAAACAATCCACAATTCGGCATCCTATCCTAACCTTTCATACTGAAATAATAACTTTGAATCACAAAGAAAGAGTCATAAAAATGAAACATGCCTGGTCATGGTAACTGGTGCCAGAACTGCTGCTTGCTCCACAAGGTGCAGGCACTGGAGGAGGCCGTTCAACAGGGCAGCTGGAGTCACTGAATGAAGGAGACAAGGGAACTGCTGGGTGAGGGTTGTGGTGGTGGTGGTGGTGGTGCTGAAAGTGGTGGCCATGCTGCTGAAAGCAGCTTGTATGTGGATGCCCCAACGCATGATGATTCTGTGAAGATCCTCCACATGGAGAATGCTGAGGGCAGCATGATGGTAACCGTGGCATGGCTGGAGGGCCAGTTTCCAGTGTCGTATTAGATGCAGTTCTTCTTATATCATCTTGAAATTAAAGAAAGTCAACATCGAAGAAATTAGTAAAGCTGATCACCAAAAAGCAGTATCAAAACTGTACTTCATTATTAAATAATTAACTGGTTGGAAAACAGATCTAGACTAAAACAA
Source organism: Numida meleagris (assembly GCF_002078875.1). NCBI lineage: Eukaryota > Metazoa > Chordata > Aves > Galliformes > Numididae > Numida > Numida meleagris. Next base: position 6,258,748 of record NC_034417.1, read on the forward strand.
AACAAGTTGTTGGAGTAAGAGTCTGGAGTAAAGAGAAAAAAAAGATTTTACTATGCCTGCCAAATGAACCAAAAATGAATGGTTCAGGTAGACGTATTCATGGGAATGACTAGAGGAATTAAACTGACGCTTGCCTTATTATTCCAATCATTTAAGATATGTGTTCAGTAGGGAAAGGAGGAAAGACTGTCTCTGTGGCTAGTACAAACAGACCTATCTTGATCCAGTGTTCTCAAATTATTGTGCAAATATGGTCATCTAACTTGAAGGAAAGGGAAGAGTAGCCATGTCTCAGTAACGTTGTCAGTGCTATCTCTACAAACAGCTTTCATATATGTCAGTTTCTATATATATTTATACAGATGTGCTTTCACCTACAGGTTCAGGGAATTTAAATGCATCCTTCACTTCCTCGCAACGCACATTTTAAAAAAACTCTACAACACACTGTAATGGAAGATTCCATTCCCAGTGAACTATAGTCTAACTCCTCAGAAACTAACGACATGGCTGTTGTTCAGATATAACTGACCCATCTCAGTAAGTGGAAGCAGAATGCTCCTGCACAACCTTATTCATCTTTGTCAAGAAAGGGAGCCAGGAGACTTGCATGGTTAAACAGGGAACTGCTGGGCAAACTCAAGTGGAAGAGGAGAGTCTACAGATCACGGAAGGACGGGCTGGCCACCTGGGTGAAATACGAAACTGCTGTCAGAAAATGTAGGGAGGCAACTAGGAAAGCTAAGGCCTCCTTAGAATTAAACACTGCAAGAGGGGCCAAGGACAACAGAAAGGGCTTCTTCAAATACACCATAGATAAAACTAATGCTAGAGGCAGTGCAGCCCCACTGATGAATGAGGTGGATGCCCTGGTGACAGAAGATACAAAGAAGGCAGAGTTACTAAATGCCTTCTTTGTCTCTGTCTATATTGCTGGAGGCTGTCCTGAGGAGCCCCATACCCCTGAGTCCCTAGAGGAAGTCATGATCAAGGAGGAGTTTGTCTCTGTTGATGAGGACTGGGTTAAGGACCAATTAAGCAATCTGGACAACCATAAATCCATGGGTCCTGATGGGATGCATAGGTACTGTGGGTGCTGAGGGAGCTGGCAGAATTCATTGCTAGGCCACTCTCCATTACCTTTGGTAAGTCGTGGGGAACGGGAGAGGTGCTTGAGGACTGGAGGAAAGCAAATGTCACTCCAGTCTTCAGAAAGGACAAGGAGGAGGACTCTGTTAACTACACACTGGTCAGCCTCATCTCCATTGCTGGAAAGGTGATGGAACAACTTATCCTTGGCACTGTCTCTAGGCATATCAGAGATAAGACTGTCATCAGGGGCAGCCAACATGGCTTCACCAAGATGAAGTCATGCTTAACCAACCTGCTAGTCTTTTATGAAGACGTAACCAGGTGGATAGATGATGGTAAAGCAGTGGATGTGGTTTATCTCGATTTTAGTAAAACATTTGACACCATCTCCCACAGCATTCTCACAGCTAAACCAAGGCAGTGTGGTCTGGACAATCTGGTAGTGAGGTGGACTGCTATCTGGCTTAAGGAAAGAAGCCAGAGAGCTGTGGTCAATGCGACAGAGTCTAGCTGGAGGCCTGTATCTAGTGGAGTCCCTCAAGGGTCAGTACTGGGACCAATACTATTCTATATATTCATCAGTGACTTGGATGAGGGAGTAGAGTGCACTGTCAGCAAGTTCGCTGATGACACAAAACTGGGAGGAGTGGCTGACAGGCCATGCTGCCATCCAGGGAGACCTAGACAGGCTGGAGAGTTGGGCAGGGAGAAATTTAATGAAATATAACAAGGGCAAGTGTAGAGTCATGCATCTGGGTAAGAACAACCCCAGGTACCAGTATAGGTTGGGGACTGACCTGTTGAAGAGCAGCGTAGGGGAAAAGGACCTGAGGGTACTAGTGGACAGCAGGATAACCATGAGCCAGCACTGTGCCCTTGTGGCCAAGAAGGCCAATGGCATCCTGGGGTGTATAAGAAGAGGTGTGGCTGGTAGGTTGAGAGAGGTTCTCCTCCCTCTCTACTCTGCCCTAGTGAGGCCACATCTGGAATATTGTGTCCAGTTCTGGGCCCCTCAGTTCAAGGACAGGGAACTGCTAGAGAGTGTCCAGCGCAGAGCCACAGAGATGATTAAGGGAGTGGAGCATCTCCCTTATGAGGAAGGGCTGAGGGAGCAGGGTCTCTTTAGCTTGGAGAATGAGGTCACCCCTCAGTCTCCTCTTAACATTTATAAGTGTGTGTGTCAGGAGGATAGAGCCAGGCTCATCTTGGTGACATCCAATGATAGGACAAGGGGCAATGGGTGCAAGCTGGAACATAGGAGGTTCCACATAAATATGAGAAAAAACTTCTTCACAGTGAGGGTAATAGAACACTGGAACGGGCTTGCCCAGAGAGGCTGTGGGGTCTCCTCCTCTGGAGACATTCAAAACATGCCTGGACGTGTTCCTGTGTTACCTAGTCTAGGTGTTTCTGCTCCAGCAGGGGAATTGGACTAGATGATCTTTTGAGGTACGTTCCAATCTCTGACATTCTGTGAAATCAATCATCTTTTTCAGATTCTTTTCCTCTCAGCTTTTCACAGCCACTCTTAACTTTTCACTGCTATCTACTTAGCCTCCTCTACTGCCGTTGTACCGGCAGGTAATAAACCAGTTTAGAAAGCTCTCTAATTCTGTACCTCCAGCAGAAGTACCAGCAGTGCTGCTATTGGGAAGACTAGAAGTTGTCTCTGGTGCTGCAGAGGGCTGGCTGGTGGAGACGTTTGGAGCTGCATCAGAGGCCTGCTCTGAGGTAGACGTACTAGAACTGTTACTGGAAGCAGAACTCACGACCTGGGACTCCACTCCAGCTGATGTGGTTGGCACAACTGTTGGCTCTAGCAGGAAAAAAAAAAAGTTTTCACGTTCTGTAAGCTTTACAGGTTGTTAGTATTTTTAAATTGATACTTGTAGGTTTAAAATTTTTTACAATACATGCTAGTCTTCCCAGATGCTGAGAAAATCAGAACACAAAAATGAGTATAAAATAGAAAAGTTAATTGTTCTACTTGTGTGTGAACATTTGCTCACGTATTTGCTGAAGTCTTTCATAAATAACAGACAAACTCTTCTATTTTTTAATTAAGTTATTCTACGATTCCTTACCATCCTTCAAGGACTACAAAGCACAGGAAAGCTTTTGGATAACTAAGCAAGGTCATAAAACATCTAAACTAGCTGAACTGCTTTACAAGCTCCAGCCATTCTAAATGCACAGTATTACAGGCCCTAGCAAGATAAACTCATTTTCTAGTCTCAATACACATTAAGCAGTCAATATATTTCACAGGATGAGGGAAAATACACCACACACTTGATAGATTTTGGTCTCTACTACACAACTGTGAACAGGCTAAGTTTTAAAAAAGGATTTCTGGTGGTGTAATTCAAATTTAGTTTCAAAAAATTTCCTTTTGACTACATTTGAAATTTCTCATTACTGACAGAGTAGTGACATGCCTAGGAATACAAGATGTCACAGAAGTTAAGATCATCCTTTTTTTGTTTAGTAAAAATATCTGCATGGCTATAATAGAAAGGCATTAAGACATTTCAAATTCTTCTCTTACACAAAGTCTTGAAATAAAATACAACTTATATTCAAGACCTAGATCTAATAAGTATATTAGCAACTCAGTGAGGAATGGAATAAATAACTCCCTTTTTACACAGTCTTCCAACTCATCACAATAAAAAAAATCATCTGTTATCTAGAGTTTAATGAGACATTCCAACACACCGATTTTATTTAAAAAAATATTTTTAGAAAAACATAATGCTTAAATTCTGTTTCACTGTTGTTTTTCTCTCCCCAGGACACACGTAGCTTAACACTGATATGTGATCACGTAGTACATGGGACTGCATGCTCAACTTTCAGAAAGAGATCTTGCACTCATGCAACTAATCAAAACGTGTCTAAAATCAAGACATTCTTAAAGAATGTGTTGCAAGATACTAGCTTCTGACACACTCGGAGAGGGAACTGTAACAAAAGAAAATTTCTGTTAAACCTTAATACATACTCCCTTCAAAACAACTACTACCAACATCACATCAGATTTAGACTTCTTTCACAACTTTTGACAATGCCTGGAAATTGCTCTGATGATTTTCATCATCATCTGTGTCTGAACGGCAAACTTACTGGATTTTAATGGTAGGAAACAATGAGAAGTTACAATTTCAGAAACCGAGCACACTTTAATGGTTCTTTTTTAACTACTATTACTCCAAAGCACTAGCAGTACTAGTTCTTATGATGCTGTACTGAAGTGTGTATTTTTAAAGTAGTAGTTCCAGTCTGTTCTGTAATTTCTGTCTGGTGAGTAACCTCTCAGACACACCCAAGTCAGTTTTTGGAAGAAAAGTTAGACCTAGTAGATCCACTAGAACAGCTAAACTTTTAATATTGTAAAGTTGTAAGATTTTCTGACAGGCTAGGAGATCTGTTTGTATAGAATAGTTTTTCCATTAAATGGTACATCAGAGTCAGTACAATTAATTCCGCCCCCCCTTACACTGATCATCTTGCTCCTAAATAAGGAAGAGCCTTCTGAGACCAGCGTGTCTTACCATCTTCATCCACCGTAAGGTCCACTACCTCTGCAGCATTCTGTCTCAGTGGCTGTATGACTGTGGAAATCCTGCTGCGGTTCCGCTGTTCTGGAGGCCGTGCAGCATGAGAACTCGAGCTTTGTCCCCAGTGTGATCTTGAGTGTCCAAGTGTTGAACGAGACCTTAAAGAACACATCACCTTAAGTACTAATCCAAATCTTGCATTTATTATTTCTTCCTCACTGTTTCAGAAGCTATTTTCTTTTTCTTTTTTAGGAACAAAAAAGCATTTTGGTTATGCTGAAATACATGGCTACTGAACACGGCGTGGCAGGGTATTTAGAAGCATTATTTCAGACTTTACCAGATAACATAATGGAAAATATCTAACGTGTTCCTATGAACTAAGTACTGGTAATTTATTTAAACTCACTGTGAAACCCTAAGCAGTAACTATCCCTAACGTTACAGCTTTGTTATTGAAATCTAAGATTTTCTGAATTCTACACTACTCCTATGCAGTCTGAAACAGCAGATCTATGAATGATGACAGAAGAGTAAATATTATAAAAACCTGTAAATATTAAGTTCTTCTGAGTATTAATTTGTGACAGTGTTTTCAGAGATCATTTCTGAACTTCAGTTTAAAAGTCTAGAGATTGCTTTGGACATTTATCTTGTGAATATTACCTCCTTTGTCCCCTCAAAGAATAAACACAGCTTTGTGTAACATTTAACAAAGCTCAAGTGAAACGTAGCTTGAGAAAAGAAAATCCTATGCCTGTACCATTCCTACGGAAATGGATGATTTTTTGTCCTGTAGACTAACAGCATCCATTCTATTTAATTTAGTCATACAAATCTGAATGCTCAAATCAACGATACTTTGAAGTTTAAGCTAAGAGACTCTCTTCAATAAGGAGAAGGTATTTTACTGTATGATATTTACCACTGGCTCTCCTATACACACCAAATAGCTCAATTTTACAGTTTGGAAAAACAACACACTCAAACTTCAGTAGTTCAGCAGTGAAGAAAAGAGAATGACTTCACTAAAAACAAACAAAACTCACTGCACAAATCACCATAGAGTTCAGTCAACATTTCTATTCTGCCTGTATTCCCTTCACTCCTATGTAACTCACTAATAAAGGAGATCAGTGGATTTTCTGGTAGTGCAAAAACTTTGCAGGTTTGCTTGTTACAGTCTTTACTGGCTTACATTTCAATTGCATGCAGGCATATTTACTTAAAGTTTGCATTCAGAGGAAGTCTAAATGGACCTGTATGTGCTTTCTGCTTGTCATACTGACATTCCAGAATGAAATTTACCTCCCAAGTGCCTTTAAGTGCTTTACAATTTAATCCAGAAATTACATATACTTTTCCAAATCTAGTCTTCTTTTACATTGTTTGCATTTTGTAAATTCTTCTGTTAAATGCACATATACTGCTATTCAACTAAACTCATTTTTTGAAAAAGTTTTAGTTCTAGATTATTCAGTTGAAATAACAAGCAGGCATATAAAGCTCAGCCTTGGGTTTCACAGAAAAGAGCCAGTAGTACAACAGAGCATCAGAAGAGGATGGTTTTCATCCAAGAATACACTTCTACCTTTCGTAAAATAAAGAAATTTCTCTCATCTATACAAAAAAGAACACAACATGAGAACAAAGGAAACCATTTATTTTGCTCTGCACATTATTCTGGGTTTTTAAAATAGTAATCATAACATTTGGTTTGCTTACAGCATTTACAATTTTATCCTGAACTACTATTAAGACTTCCAACAGCTGCCTTTGTTCCTTACATTGTGGTTTGGCAAAATAGATATGCTTGAACCACAAAAAAAAAAAAAATCTGCATAAGAACTACTCTATGTTCAAAGCATAAAAGAGACATTTCCAGACGTTTTGGGATCAAGACCTGAATTTAAGACTCTTCCTTACCATGGAAAACCTCCTGGATTTTTTTATTCTCACTGTACTTTTTTTTAAATCACATAGAATCATGACATTTTTCAACACAAAATTTCTTTAATCTTTTCATGAAGCCTTCAGCTGAAAGTTTCCACACTCAAGTCCAGAAGCCTGAGGTAAAGGGCTTGCTTAATAGGCTCAAACGTTATTTGACCATTCCATTATGATCTTTAAATAGTAACAATAATAACAGTTCGTTTGAGAAGTCTGCATGTTACAAGATCAAACAATCTGAACAGACTAAAACTTAAATTCGCCATTGGTTCAGTCTCCTCCTCATTGAAATCAACGACACCAACATCAATATAAACGAGAGGGTTGCTGCTGTTGTTTTGGTGGTACTGTTACAAAAGGCAAGGGAAGAAAGAAGTAATTTTCTTAAGTTTCTTATAGCTCTTAATGAAAAAATATCTTACTGATGGTGGAATGAGAAGAAAGTTGAATTTCCCTATCTTCGATAAGGTTGGAACTGATGATCTTTAAGCAATTAGTTTAATAAACCCTCATTTTTAACCCCATAAAGCTTCACAGAGCTGTAAGAGGCCAATAAATTAACTTGGCTTAGCTTGAGTTATTCCAAGCATACATATTTCACATGTTTTAATGATTGTTCTCAACAAACACTCATGTGGAGATGTTATTTCTAGAAGCACATTTCTAACGATGTCCTGACACTCCACCTGCTTATTCTGGAGCTTTTGCTTTCTTTCAGAAAAAAATGATTCTACACCTTCAAAGAAGAAATATAAAGAAATGTGGAAATGTTGATTACTCTCACCTCCCCCCATTTCATCTCTGGTACAGAAGTAAGCAACAAAATGTATGACATTCTTTTTTGTGAGAGTTCAAAGAAATACCACTCGTTCCAATTGTTCGTATTTTTCATGAATTCACATTATGCACACACCCAATTTAACCATGAAATTGGTTTGTCAGACATGCAATTTATTCCAATGGAAGTGATTTTTGCAGGAAAACAGACCTGTTTTTTTAAATGTTAAATTACATTAATGAAATCACAATCTGATGAGAAACATGAGGAAAGTTTTTATATTTTACTGCCTACTATTCCTTCATCATTTGTCAAAAATGGGTAGTCATTCTTCATATTCTACAGTTTTGCCTTCGTGTTCACAAACAAACCAGTGTATTTAATTGGCATGCATCTCCAGCAGTACCACGTACGCTACAGTTTCAAGTCTTCCACTCCAAGGAACTCCTCCATTAGCTTCTTCAGATTCTGACAAATATGGAACGAAGCTTCCACAGGGACATGGAAAAACATGAAAGTATTTGCAGCAGCAGTGTCCTTATAGAAGTAGGATATTTCCCTAAGCAAGCTGACCTGTCTATGATCTCACTATAGATCTTAACTTCCCCAAAACTCCAATTCTCAGTCACACTAACTACAGCTACCTCACCAACTCCCTACCAGTTTCATCGTCAACTTTGGAAAACCTGTGGGTTTTTGTGTGTTTGCATTTATGATTCAAAAAGCAAAACTGCATCAGCTGATTAGATTTTCCAGAACATTACCTTACGGACTTTTAACGACACATTCCCCCCCCCCCCCCCCCCCCCCCGCCCTTGTGACAAACATTGTGTTCAGCATAACTGCATTAATATAAAGAGAGGCAAGTCCCACCTGTAGCTCTCACCAACTGTAACAATCTCCACTTCACTATCTGTTGAGGTAACATTTATTTCTTCATTAGCAGTGACCTGGGGTGTGGAAGATGCTTCAATCACCACAACATCTTCATCAATACTTCCTGATGAGGAAATAAGAAAAGTTTGTATACTTCATCTCATGAGCTGTCATGAATAAAAAAAGCCAAGGTTTTTTTTCCCGGACTTAAAATGTAGCATTTCAGAGAGTATGTCAAAACTTCAAGTGCACCTGCCATATACATGACCTAACTATTAGAGGTAGCAAATATATTTTCAATATTGAAGTGAAAATAAAGAAGGCAGAAGAGAGAGAGAGAGGGAAAAAATTCAGTTATGCAAATTTGCATTCTACTGTGTACTACAAGCAATTCTGGTGAGTTTTATTAACTGTAACACAGTGAAATTTAGTCATTTAATATAAAAACAAAAACTTTCCGACTAGCAAAGCAGGAATGGTTTGTTATCTTTCATAGCTTTATTTTTTCCTATGTTCATATGCATTCCAGTCTCAAAGCTAGAAAAGTAGAAAAGGGAAAAGCAATGCACCAACTAATAAACATTATTTACTTCCAAAACAAAACGAAGATCACAAATACTGGTCTTACAGAAGCATCTTTAAATCTATTCTTTCAGTGACATTCACAATCTTATACTAGACAAAGTTAAAATGGAACTATTAGTGGTAAAAAAAAAAAAAAAAGCAACCCCCTAAATCCCCACAAAATTAACTTGGAGAAAAGTTTTGATAGGAAACCACTTCAGATTCAGGAAGAGTAGCTGAAGTTCCAGCCTAATAATGAGACATGGAAACCTCTCTATAGCTACAATATGGCAGTGAGAAGTTTGAGCTACCTAGAATACTTAAATTGAGCCATGGATTTATTTATTCACTATTGCAATAACACTGAACACAACAGAATTTATTAATTAAATGAGCTAGGCAGTTCAGAAATAGCAGAAGTCTACCAATCTGGCAGATCTCTTTTGAAGTCTCCTAATTTCTTTAAGAAAACTGTTTGAAGAATTAGGTATCTTCCAAGTCAGTACTTCTGTCCTGTACACACTGTTCTCAGCTGCTTTACCCCATGACAAGATATATGCTCCTTTTTCCATTTGCAGTAAGCAACAGCGTCCTGGCCTCACAGAAAGATGCACTGCTGTAACAAAGATCCACAAGAGCTCTGCGACTGCTGAGCTACATGGTTATAATGGAAACAGCAGAGACTAACCAAGGTCTGGTTAGAGATGGCGCCTGCAGATGGAAAGAGTCATGCTTTCAGAAACTGGTATTCAGCACAATGTTGTGATCCAAAGCAGTTATGTGACAAAATCAGTTCTCAGAACTTGCATGAAAACTTTGGAAAAAATTAAGATTACTATTACAGTGTCTAAAAAATAGTCGCATGCCAAAATTGAAAAAATAGAGAAGCCATTTACTCAAAGTGAAAGAACTGCAGCCGGTCTTCAACATATTCAGAGGTAGGTAAATGCCACGCTTCTAACAACTTACAAATCACAGGCAAATACACAACAGCTTCCTAACACAGAACTGTTCTAGCAACTTCTCAGATAGAACCAGCTAGCCAGGCAGCTGCTGAAAGGGCTATCAGGAAACAAATTACTTCCATACCCCATCTCTGGGTTTCCAAATACACACTTCTCTTAAGTACAGTAAATCTGAAAGCACTCTTGGGATTTTGAGTGTTCTCAGACTCAATAATTACTTAAAATTATGACAGCTGAAAAAAAAAAGCACATAGATTTCAAGTGAAGCGTGATCTCATTATTTCTGAAAGTAAACAGCACCTTCTGGAAGCCAGCATCAAATGTCATGTAATTCCAGTGCACGCCTCTACATCAGTTCTGAGGCAAGCTTCTTGTGAAAACCAAGCAAACTTCTCAGCTGGTATCTGTGCAATTACCTGCTCCTTTTTAAAGTAAATCTTTAGCTGTGATGTAATTTTACCGACTGCAAGTTAGTCAGAAAACATCAGGATTGTTACTGGCTGAACAGGTTTTAAAGCCTCCAAAACTACTAATCAGGTCTTCAGGAAAATAGGCGAGGTTGCTATAAACATCCCCCAGGGGAGCTGTATTTCGGCCTTCTGCACTTCCTACCACCTATGCCTTTGAGTAGTGCTCTCAGAAGTCAGAAGCATAAAGCGCCTGGGTTTTCATTCCACAGAGGGCTTTCAGAGTGACTGAACTGTGAATCAATAGTACACACTTTGTTCCAAATAGAGACTGTCAGAAAAGAAGACTCTAAACTGTAATAAATGTCTTACAAATATTTTTAAGATTATATTCCCAGCATAGAAACTACAAATGTAAGTTATGATCACATACAACTTTGTGACTCCCTTTATTTAAAGGATCTTTTGTGCAAGGTCTACTAGAAGCACACCAAGTGCACGTATTTGAAGTCCGCATATTTTAAAAACATATCAGCTGCTGGAAAAATGGCATGCAAAAATTAGACAATCAGCCAATGTAAACTAATCACTTTCATCTGAACAACAATTATTAAAAGTCAGCAATATTTCATGTAAACAAGCAACACAGATGTAATGTTCCTAATCCTTGGGAAGTAGTTCAGTAAGCTGTCTCTGAGAAATACAAGTAAGAATTCTGCCAAAGTTACTGAAGACTCAAGCTGCTGAGTTGAAATACGTAGACCCTAATCCTAGCAAAGCCACGCTGTTTTGTAAATTGATGTGACGTAACTTCACAAGTTAAGTTGGGTCCTGAAGGTGAGCCTAACTGGAATTCCAGACTGAGCAGCTCGTTAGCTGACTTGAATTTTGAGTGCATCACCCCACGAAGGCAAAGGAAACCTTCTTCAGTGAGATGACTGACATGCAGAAATAAACGGATTTTCAGAGGTTTTGCTATACAGTTCCTAAAAATATTTGCTCAAGAGAATTTTGAGGCACTCAGGTGTGGCAAATGTTTACCATGCATTTAACTCTTAGCAGATACCTGGTAAAGTCATGGCTACGCTGTAGTAGTAAACAGCTGAACATACCTAAGGTATCTCTGCAGGAATATACTTTGTGTATATACACCTATGAAGTAAACTTTTTAAGTTTTTAAGCTTAGGTATACAGAAGTAGCTTCAATTAACATTTTCATGCCAGTAGTGCATAAAACCAACAGAATCTGTCATTTCAATAAATTCTAGTTTTTATTCACTGCATAATTTACAAGACATACCAGCAGCCAAGGGAGAAACATGTCATTTAGTAATTCCTGTTAAGATACCTGCACAGCCTTCTAAGTATTACTTTTGACCCTGCAGTTCACTACACAGGATGTTTTTATATATTCCACCGTGATGAGGTACACGCTATTTGTTTTAACAAATGTAACAGTCACTGACCAGTCATTTTCAGTCTGGACTGAGCAAACTTGACCTTATTTTAAGTATAAATATTAATACCTTACTCATCAATGTATTACCTCAATGCTTGACCCTGTAAGAGACAGCTAAATCTGTTTAACGAGTGTTACTATTACTATGCTAATGCTATCCTATTGGAAGTTATCCTCCCTTCAAAGAGAACAGACTAGACTGATGGCAGCAAAGTAGTTATCCAGATCTAGCAGTGTGGATTTTATTCTTTTTTATAACTACCCTCAACATACTACCTATGGTTATACAGCAAGCAAAATTACCCTCCTGCAGGTATACAATGCTTCTCTCTGCCACCTCCTGAATAAGAAAACATAGCAAGCAAATTATAGTCTAGTTGTTGTGACTAAATTAGCCTTTGGGCTACCACTAAAAGATTCATTCATTTTAAATGAGCTAGTTAAACCCAAAAAAATCTACTGACAATCACAGGAAGAATTTTATTATCTTAAGCTCGCTTTTTTTTTTCACTCTTCCCAAATCCACACGCTTTACAGCACATACAAAACACCAATTTTCTGTTTGTAAGTTTTGCAGATACCTCCAAACTCAGACTCACTAACAGCAGTTAGTAATTAGGTTTGGTGCATGACTCATACATAACCAAGCCCTTCTACACGGAATTTTTTAAAAGTCTTCTTCATGTTAAACAAAAAAAAACACAAAAAAAAAACCCCAAACCCTATTCCTTGGCCAACCTAGGGGAAGGGATGAACTGGGAGGAGCCCTAATTTGAACAGGCTCAAAATGACAATCATCCCCTAACAGGCAAAACAACCTCCACTCTGGGCACCCCCAACCTACATCAAAGACAGCAAACCAGTCAGATTAATTTATTAAACTGAACCTAACTTTTAAATAGCATAATACTCTGTTGTACATTATTTAGATCTTTAAATGAGCATATTTTTTCCCCAGAAAACTGTAAGATTTCAAAATGGTATCTGCTAGGTGCTGTTGATAGACCACAAGCAGTTCTGGGAAGCAAATTTTAGTATTAAATACTACAATTACCCGGAAATTATAGGCAAGAGATGAAGTTTTGTGTTAGCACTGTTACTTACCTTCAGTGGACCACGACATGATTTGCATATGAATCAATCATCAGTTAACACCAATATCCCACAGAGGACACAAGTACAACTAGTATAACACCCAAATTTATGGTAGGCCAACTAGTGTCCTTCCTGGAGGGTACTGTGCAATTAACATGGGGTTTAACTTGATGAAATATTACATGTAAAACAGTGAAGAAGTTTTACAACATCCAATTCCAAATGAGACAGCTTGACCAATCATAAATGAAAAGAACAGATATTTAAAACAAGAAGTCAATTCCCAGTGACAGTGACAACTTTTTTGAGTTCCAGGCTTTCACTGGATCAGACCAACACCCACGCTGAGGCTCATGTTCTCTACCAGCTGAAACAGGCTAAACATGCCACGAGAACAGAAAACCCAGGCTACAACCTTCTGAAGGAAATTTCTCACATCACCCAACAGCCACAGCATTAGCTGTGAGAGATCACAAAGCTTGTCTTTGCCTCTTAATTTTTCATGGACAGCTGCAAGGAAATGTCTAATGCCTTTCTGAACTTGCAGATACTATCTCTGCCTCTACAGCAGCTTGTGATGGTGACTTCAAGGTTACTACCTGGTCAGTAACTGAGCTTGAAACTGATAAAATAATATCCTACTTGTGTTAATGAGCTCTACCTGAGACTTATTTGGAATATATTTTTCACCATTTTTTATTTATATTTTCACTATATTTTCCACAGCCGTACAAGACAGGAGAAAATTTCAAGAACATACAAACTGCGTAGTGCTCTGCACCCTAGTGGAAAAGATGTTAAATAACCAGAACTAAGGGGATCTCATCCAACCCTAAGCTATGCTGATATGGACTCTTCCAAAACACTACTTATTATTTTTAACCACGCAGAAAGGCCTTATTCCTTATCAGCATCAATACAGCAAAGCAACTCTGGGAGTTGCTTTCAGCACAAAAAGCTGCAGCAGCCACAGGATGTGGTTAAGTGAATTCCCAAGGTAACTTCTACTACCACACCTAGATCTAGCTTCAATTCACATCAGGCAGGTAGTGAGAGCGGCTGACGTCAGCTGCTCACAAGGCCAGGTGCTGCTTTCCCCTACACTATTCAGCTCCTCCCTAGATTTTTCTAAGGGACACGTCAGAAAGGATATGCATTCACTTCCCTGCTCACTATTGAGATAAAAGCTCTCAATTATAAGCTGTATCAGTTATCGGGGGAAGAGGAGAGCTTTTATTTTCAGGAGGGATTAAGTAACTGAAAAATCATTAACAGGCAGATCACTTTCATTTCATGCATGTTTATCTTGAACTGTTAATAGGAACCTGTTTAAATAAACAAGCAGCATTTCATGTTCAGATTAGCATTTTCACCAGCCTCTGGCTTCTGAAGTATCAGATGTTTATATTCAATATTCTTGGAAGACACACAGTAAGTATATTAGTGGATTCAGCCTCAGCTTGCTCCAATCAGCTTTGAACAAAAACTGGAGCAGCTTCTCATCAGCATTACATTCTAAGGAAAGAAACAAGGCTTGTCTAGCACTAGCTATTCAAAAGCACCAAGTAATGTGCCAGACTCAAAAGAATTTTAAACCCTGCCAGGCCAACAGTTTATGACAAAGTAAAATTCTACCTTTTTTTTTTTTTTTTTTTTAAACAACAACATTTCTTGGGGGTCAGATTTACTGCCAGCTGAGTAATGGAAAGCTGAACAGGTGTTCAGCTTTTTTTTGAGATTTCCCTGAAAGATTGGCTGCCTTTAAGAGTCATCCCCAGCCTTTTTATATCCAAACTGAAAAATCTGAAGTTTTACTACAATATTACAGAGACCCAATTCCAGTAACAAGTTGGAATTTTGCCACCCTTGCTATGGGAAGTGAAAGGATTTTCTCTCTAGATGTTTACGCACGTCCTCCAAGGGCCAGAGAAAAGCTTCTGGGCTACCTAAACAAAACGCAGAATCAAAACAGCCATTCCACAACAAAAATGTTGCTGCTGGCAGTTATTTTATCTATAAGCTCTGTTTCTTTATTACTATCAACTTACAAATTTGAATACATACCCCTGAAAGCACTGCAATTTCAACTGTAACCATATCATTAAACTACACAGTTGTTTTACATCATTCATGTCCCCAGCTCTCCTCTCTCTCTCCTGCACAAGCCTCAGCTGGTCATCTTTACTTTAATGAGGACAGTGCCTTTCATGGCAAACGGTCGGTAAAACTATCTCATCTAGCCCCAGGTGTCCTGATCTGGTAATTCTTTAATCCCCTCACACTGCTGAAGTACAGAAGTTCCACCAGAAGAATAGCTGAAAACTTACACCAGAAAAGGGAGGAAAAGCTCTATGAAGTATATATATTTTTTAAATTTTATAAAGACTTTTATAAATGGTTTTGTTAGAACGAACAAAAAACCCCACCACACCTCCACTCATATCACATTCAAAAAATAACCACAAATTCCATTAGCTACAAGAACTGATTTATTATTTGTTGCAAGAGAAGAATTACTTTAATTCCTTGCAATACTCTAACATTTTCCATAAGAGACCTCAATATTTAAAGCAAATGTGTATTCTGACATATCCTTCGTATATATTGCTACTAAGGAGGGCACAAGAATAGTCACATCACTGCACTGATGGTTTATGAAGTGCTTAGGTATTACTGGATCCATTAAAATGTTATTTTTCTTTGCTGATTATTCTTTTCCTCCTTTTCTGGGTCTCTTCTCTAGAGCTTTTATGTATATGCTGCAGTCTTCATTCTTAGCAAGAGTTCTTGGCCTTCCAATGTATTCTATCATTCAGCAGACGCATCATGAAGGTTACCTCGTGTCAAGGGGAATCCTCCCTACCATGAACAGGCTACTATAGCATTGCTTAGCAACATCATCTTTCACTTATATATAAGAAGCAACACCATACTTGCCCATTATACAGGGACTTTACACATCTGTTTTCCCAGTTGGCCCCCAATTTCTGTCCCAGTTAGCTCAATAAGCAGAAATGCATTAGATAACAGCAAAAAGCAACACAAAGCATTAATCACACTCCTGTCTTACTAAAAATAAGACACTTGCATAAAGGAAGTCAGCTCAACTTCGCACTCTATCTTCAATGTACACAAAAGGCTCAAAACGTCCCCATCAATACATATATCCACTGGAAAAATAAAAATACAGAATTTACATACTTTAAGGCAGAATTACTTCTCAGCTTACTGTGTCAGTCCTGAAATACAGTCATCATAATACACATTCTTTAAAACATATCTTATTTCGGTCACAGCTTCTATCAGTATTTGCATCTGAAATTAACTGGTGCAGAGCTAATCAATATGACAAGAAAAGAAACACCGCTTCATAAATGAAGTGTGTTCTTCAAAGCCTGTTTCAAGTAATATAAAAATAAAGCTACCAGACAATGTACTTATTTTTCCACATGACTGGATGAAGTGCATTACAATGTCCAGGCTTCCTGCCATCAAAATGACACGACGCTGAATTCTCGGAAGTTACCTGACCAGCTGCCCTTCAAGGGAAACTGATGTTAATTGAACTTGAGTTTGAAGAGGGCAGCAGGTTTTAGCAGTTCAAGTAGATACACAAAACAACCCTGTAAGTTCTCTCTCTAAATACATTCAGCGTATTTGGAAATAGCTGCCTGCCTGAGAAGCTGTAATCTAGGTCCTCATCCATTTATTAGGTTCACTGTTGCAAGGGGAACAGTGTTGCTAATGGTCCTACATCATTTTACAGCTACTAGAAACTCCATCATCTCTGAAAATGAGAAGAAACAATTAACGAGGAAATAGGAAGTACTGACACCGTAGTTTCCCAAACTCCTTTTTCTCAATGTATGCATGCCCTTGTAAGTTAATTATTTGCAACTTATGCCTTTCAATATGCTCGGGCATGCATTTCAGAAACATAACTTGCTGAAGCTTAAAAAAATTACGTTTCTGTCCCCACAAATATGCATGAAGATAACTAAGCCTGCACAATAATCCTTCCCTTTTAGAGTTATTTATGCCCTTCCAACACTCCATGAGTAAGATTTTTGCATTACAAATTCTACTTCTTGTATTAAGATAGTACGTTAAAGAATAACATGCAAATTATTTCCTGCAACAGTGAATAGCAAGTACTACTTAGTACTGTGGCTCTGTTTAAGCATAAATTCTCCCCCATCATGAACATACACAACTTCTATTTTTTATAACCTGTACTTGCAATTTCCAAGGTTTTTTCCTCAAAGGAAAGATCAGCACACTCCTATACAAGGTTTCCCCTTCTGGAATACACCACTAAGCAGTAGATACACCAAACATGGCAGCACAGATTAACACTGTGCTGTGTCCTGAGCATCTACCTGCCCGTGCTCTACAAAAAACTGAAATGATTTACAGAAGGCACAACGGGAACATCATAAATGTAACTAGTCACAGGCTGGCAAATGCCTCTCACTCAGCAAACTTATGCAGAAAGGAATTCTAGGACAATTGGAAGAGGGAAAGCAAAATAAATCAACGTTCAGGCCTACCTTCAAAAACTATCTCAAGACATACTAGAGAAGCATCTGTGTAAATCAACTGCAAGATCACTGTACAGACTGTATCCAGGTAAAGCATTTGGGGTATACATACAGAACTTTCCTTTCCATGATTTCAGGCCTTAGAATTTTCTTCTATCATCGCAATAGTAAAGCTAACTTCAACTGAGTCATATCTCACAGTTTTCTCACAACAACCAAGTCTGCTAATTTAAAGTTGTCAAGCAGTGGTGACTGTGTATTAGAAGGTGTGTTATTGATACCTCTTTCTATCTTTTGAAACCAGGCAGAATTGTAATTCCAACCATCGGTTAATAAACCTGTAATAGTTAAAATTTTTAATACAACATGAAAGCTAACATCTTCAATGCTTCTTCACAGATTTAAAAAAAAATGGAACGATTCCACAGCACATGACTAACTAGATTCAGCAACCTCCCAGTACTTTGTTTAAAAACCTTTAATTTCACCTTTTACATTAAAGGACCTATAATTTTACTGGAATTTCTGAATGTCCTTTCCTATGAAAAATTTTACGAGTTAATATTCATATTACTATTATAGTAGGTTTATTTGGAATATAACTTCTATAAAAACACAAAACCAACTACTCCAATGCACCTGCAGAAAAAAAAAGAAAAACATACTGTATGTGATGAAAGCTCAGCAACAGAAGTACCATAGGAATTCAGTTTTACCTGAAGGAACAGCTGTATTGTTCTGGTGGTTTTCACCAGGTGACACGAACAAGTCTTCCTCCCCTTCTGTGGATGAACTGGAGGAAGATTCACTACTGAGATCATTCTCACTCGAACTGCTAGAGCTGGGTAGCAAAGCGTACTTTCTTCGAGCTAACACCTCCCGTTTTTTCCTCTGCATTAAAATTCGTTCCTTTTGATTCTGTGTCCGCTGTGAGGAACTGGTTTTCACGAATCTCTTTCTATATGGAAGTCTTCTTAACGAATTGCTGTGAAAACAGGGCCTTTTCATTAATAACCCAGGTACAGAGTCTGCCTCAGTCCGAGGCCACTTTTGCGACCTTGCACTATGAGTTCTACTCGTAGCATTCAGCACTGCCTGAGGGTGTCTCACGGGAGCATCTTTTTCTTCATCCGATGTTACTGTGTCAGAGTCTCCAAAATGTAGGCTAGATGAAGGTGAAGAGATACAGTCACTAAAAGAAGAGTCATTGTCTTCACTCTGTGTTTCTAGATGCTGTCTTAATCCCAAGATTCCTTGGTTTTCTTTATCAGGACAATTTTGTGTGTATGAAGGACCAGCCTGCTGGCTCTTGCGTTTTTTTCGCACCACGAGACTTTTGTCTTGGTCTGTACGGTTGCCATTTGTATCCTTCTGCTTCTGAGAGTCACCGCATAAGTGAGAGAACTCATTCCCTACTTTACTGGCAATCATCTCCACTTCTGCAGGGAAGCTTTTGGCTGCCCCAATAGGCTCAGGGTTCAAGAGGATCCCCTTCAGGCTCTCCTGTCTCTTTGGTGCATCAGAAGGAACTTCACTCTTCATATCCGCTTTTAGAGTATAAACTATATTACATTCAGGAGTCCATTTAGACATGGGAACTTTTAAGAAAGGCCTAGAAAAAAAAAACAGACATGCATCAAAAAAAAAAAAACAGAACAAAACAACAAAAAACCCAGCAGATTTTTCAAAGAAGGAAAATGAAGAAAAAAGTCATTTATTACTCAGGCTAACACCACCTCCTCAGGAAAAGCAAAAAAGCATTCAATAAAATACTGCTGTTTCATAATAACGTTATAAATACTGCTTGACAGTGTGATTTTGAATTTAGACAGAACTATCATTACTTGCATTGAAAAGATGTTCTCATAGTCAGCGAAAACACTATCAGTTTCAGAAAGAAAATATCAATGTATGTCCCTAAAAAGCATAAATGATGTCTGTTTTACCAGTGCATCAGTTTCACAGAACTTACATGATCTTTAGCTGGACAGATCCAACACTTAACCATCAACTAAACTATATTCTCAAGGCCTGCATCTACCTCTGTAACTGTACATGCATAGCAAATACCTTGCATACAATACACTGTGATGACAGCTGTGCTACAAAAGTCAGTTATTTAGAATTCATGATTATTTTCTGTAAAGGTAAAAAATAAAATAGGACATATTTTGAACCTTAGTATTTTGGGGCAAAATAATAAAAATCCTTTAATTAATTACAGTTTTTCTTATAAAAACCCCACACATTACTAGTGTAGTATATAGACAAAGCTATTTTCAGCTCATGCGATGTTTACTATACCCTGCAACAGAAACTGAGCATATACCACATGTATGCTTAATGGCTGATATCAGGCTGCTTCCCCTCCAGGCTGCCAACACACCACAAGGTAAGCCTCAAAAAGCCTCAAAGACCATTTCCAAGAAAACAAACAAACAAACAAAACTTTTCTACCAGAAGACTGCTGAGAGACAATGGCAACAGTGACGTCAGTAATGCATTCAACTTCTACCTGCTTCATCTGGCACCTCTGCCTTCTGCTTAAGAATTTGGTTCCCACTGGATAACCCCCAAAGCACTCTTTACTGCAAGAAATATCACTCTTTTGTTCCCCTGCTGAATAAGGCTATTGTAGACATTTGACACTTGTACTATTTCAGCAGCTCAGAGCTCCCTCTTCACCACCCCTCAACCTGTTTGAATGAACATCTCCTGTGTGCTTCTGGCAGAAGTGCTACAACACTGAAACAGACTATACAGCTGAACAAACTGCAGAATAGATTCCCCAACCAAAGCAGACACCAACCTGACTCATTGCACGAGCACCCTGCCAGCAATAGCTGACTGACAGCAGGTATTGCTGAACAAGACGGTTGCTGAAAAAAAAAAAAAGAATACACAGAACTGTACCCCACATGGAAACGAGGCAGCACAGCTGGAATATCCATGAGGCCACAAAAAAGCCTAAGTCAGCAACACGGTGGGTAGCACTGCTTATTTAGGTCATTATCTTCTGCCTGAACCTCCAAACTCATTCCTCAGCATGCCAACACGTGTTTACATGTTGCCAATATTTAAAGCTCTTGTTCATTTTGCCATAGAAAGAATCAGTACAAGACTGGGACTACAAAGAGTCAAACCAGCATCTCTGAGGTGGCTTCACAAAGCGATGCTTTCAGCAGCAGCTGTGAGCTAGGCACCCCTAACATTCTTAAAAATGACCTACCTGTGTTTGCAATAGGTATAAATGGATGTGTTAGCTCTGTCAGCCTGCGCTCTCTTCAGAGCCATAACCAACTAAACTAATTCTTCAAGTGATGTACTCAGGAATAAAAATTGTGCACGAGGTATAAATGTTGCAGTGCTAACATCCCAAGAAGCCACAGGGTTCATCGGATCTTTCTGCAGAGCAAGGATCTTGGGGCCTTTTGAACTCCAGCTGAAAAGATCCACTTGAATGCTCTCCAGGAAGCCTACAAACACTTCTAACAATTACTGTGAGACCTATATCCTCTGTCAACCTACAAAGCCTGCAGATGGTTATGTTTTCCATCAGTACACTGAAAGCTACTAAGAAATAAGTATTTTCAATGTTTAGGCATAAGAAATACCCATATTACATACAAGTCCAATGCTTCTACACAGAATTTAAGATAAACTTGATGAAGAATTACAAAAAAATTATTCAAGTAATTAGAACTCATTAAAATAAGATCATCTGCTGTTAAACAATTAGAAGATCCTACAAAGCCTCCCACTAAAAGGAGCCCCAAGAAGCTTTTTCAGAAGGAAGCAAGGTGCAGTAAATGCACCTCCTCCTTAATCAAAACATTTTCTTATTAGACAATCAAGGATTCAAGGGCTAAGAGAAAGGGGTAGTATCTTCTGTTATGCCCCATAAAGACTTGAACAGCTGTTAACAAAGCCATATGAAAAACATAAATCTAAGTTCCTCTCTGAAGTGCATGACCTTCATCCACAGTCATCAAGCGTCCATGGCCTATCTACTCATTTTGCAAAATAAAGGCTGCTGATATTAGCCACTTCAAGACAATGAGCACCGCAAGAAAACTCATGCAAAGTAGAGAAGTTCCTCAAAATTGCTGTATCAGTCAAAACGCAAGTTCAAGTTGGAGACCTTTACAGCAGACAAAAGTTTATGATGACATAAAAGCAAAACTTGAGTTATCACAGCAAGGTATTTTGCCATTAAGAATTAATTTCACTAATAGCGATTGAGAAGTACAACGGCACTGAAGTCAGCACTATAAAAAAAGTGAAACAGTTCATCACATACGAACTCAAACTTTTCATGTAAACTTGATTAACGCATGTAATCTCATCATTTTGAAAATGTGTTTTCAGTTAGGCTGTAAAGTAGTCATCTTCCCTTACATAAGGAGAAAACATCTCCTTTTTACACGTTACAAAGCACCTTGATCAACTCTCTCAAGGCTGGCTGCGGTAAGCACATCGTGCTTTGACACACGCCTATCTTAGGAACACGCCTCTTACATAATGTTGAGTTATTCCTCTGTCTTGTTAGTGTAATACACACCTAAGCCCAGATCACCATATAGAAGGTATGTGCTGAATAAACCATCCTGCTAGCCTTAAAACCAGCCTGATGGAAAGCACACAACAGAAGGGCTTCGTTTACAAATGAGCTAGTCAGTAGTCCATTTCCTTGCCTTCAATTTCCCTCTCCTCTCTGGTTACAGTCATTTCCCTCTGCCTGCACACACTCCCCACCACGCAGACCCTGAACACACTCACAAGCAATGTGGGCACGCAGGGTTAAGCTTAGAGGACAACACAGCTCCAAGTCTTTCAAACATGACGGCTCAGGAGAGCACCAAGAGCCTGCAGAGCACCCTGCTATCATCACCTCTGAAAGAATGCTGCAGCTTCACTGCTGCAGGAATTCTGTGCTAGCTTAGACCATTTAAGTACCCACTTCAGTTGCCCACGTATACAAAGTGATCTCAGACAAGCAAAGCTATTCAACATTCTTTCAGAAAGGAAACTCCTATCGAGACCTAACTTGTATTTCCTTTGAAGTTAACCACACTTACCTTGATTTAACATCAGAAGTTTTATCCCTTCCCTAAAACGTGGCTTCTATTTTAACATTATTTTTACTATGGTAAGCTAATACTGGTACCGTTGACTTCATAGGGAAGCTTCTCTGTTAACATTTGGTACACACACAAGTCATCTTCTGTACACTGCTCCTACCACAAACTTTTGAACTGGCAAACGTGGAACAGACCAGTAAATGGGAGTGCTATACAAACTGCATCTGGAAAAAACAGCAGTAATTCCTCTCCTATCATTAAAAATACACCTTTTTATTCTTTCAGTAAGGCTATTCCATCAGATGAATCAAGACACCAAAAAAGGGGTAAACAAAGAGCCTGTCAAATCTGTGCAAGACCTTGGGCAAAAGCAAGATAACCTACGGACTACTGCTTCCTGTTCTCGAGGGCAGAGAGCCAAACCAGACTGATTCACGCGTGACTCTGATGCGCTGGGAGCTGACAGAGGACTTACAGCCATTTGAAGAGCTTCACCCCCAATGTAACATGAAGATCACATCTCAGTGCTACCGTACCCTGCTCCAACAAAAATAAAGAATACCCTGGAGCAGTCCATGAAACAGCACCTGTTAGCCTGGAAAGGGCAGCCCTGCCCTATTCCTTCAAATCTATCAAGCAGGAAAACAACACACAAAGTAGTGTAGCAAGAGCACGCAAACATCCAATATTCAGTTCCACTGCCAGCAAAACAAGTGCAATCAGATTTCAAAACTTTATTGTGCTTTTGCTTCTTCATTTTTACCACATAATGAGGAACTCTGTGCTTCTAAAACTTATTTTTAATAACTAGTTTTTAGCATGCTGTATTTCGATCTTCTACTCTTCACTCAAAAATAAAGCAAACAATTGATAAAACAAATGAAACAACTAATAGTTTAAAATCCACACATCTTTATAAAACATCAAAAATCAGAAGGTAATCTGAATTCGTGTTTGTTTTGATGTTACGGAGCACCAAATCGAAATTTTAATTCACAGGACAATATTAAGTACCCCTACAAACCGCTTTTTTTTTTTTTTTTAATTTTTATTATTTCATTTAACGCATCAACAACTACACAGTTACTGAGAATTCTCCAGACACAACACTTCTGCCCTGCAGGAAGGTACGCTACATCAGAATAACACACACACTGTTAGTTAGCAACCACACGACAGTGTTCTGGAGACAGGTTCTTGCCTCCAGCTTCCCAAGGACGCTGCCTTCCATCCAGCCTTGAAGACTCGGCCAGCACTTCGCAGAGCGGCGCTACAGTTACCTGCAGAGCAAGGCAGGCAGCTTACCCTGAGCTGCCAATTCTAGGAACCATTCCAGGCTCCACACTTCAAGTGAAACAATGTTATTTCAAGTACAAACTACTCCTATTGATCTTCGCACAGATGTCTCAAAGGCAAGTCAGACCACAGCAACTGCAACCAACAAGAACAGGCCTCCGGACCTGCAAACTCCTTAATTTTATGGCTGAAAAAGATTCCTCAGGGACCTCCAAGGTCTGTCCTCATACACAACTCAATTCAGGTCAGTAAAGCAGTAATTTTGCAACAGAAACATCAAGCCACCTATCAAATAGGCACAGGAAGGCTCTGTTATGCCATTTTATCATTCACCTCAGACTTACTACCTTGGTCTTTCTTAGGTTGAATTTTAATGGAGAGGCTACTGAAAGCATCTCACTGTCTCTCACATCCTTACAGAATCCAGCACAGGACAGCTACAGCAGAGCCGCTCTTCCCAAGGACTGGATCTAGGGCCTGGATCCAGCTGGAACAGAGGGAACGCGTGGAGCATGCGCAGCTGGAAGCACCTCAGCTAGATGAGCTGGCAGGCTACAACAATTCTGCACGGAGTCCTACAAATAACAAGTTCATTCTCCTGCCATACATACAAGCCAGTCCCGGCCAGTTAAGGCACCCACAGAAATCCTAGCACCAATCAAGCATCAGTAAAGCACCAGTACACACTTATCCGCTTGAGCAAGGAACCTGCTTGGCTTTGCACGAGAGATGCAGGCAGGTGTACTGGACAAACATGGGGTTCACATGGGACATCCTTCAGTCTACACATTTCTTTGCTCTGTCCTAGGCTTAAAATCAGATAACTACACATGACACCGTGTAAATCACAGTTTTAAGACAGACACATTATGATTTGGCAATCAGAAATGTTTTGGCTTCAGCAAATTCCAAGACAAACATAATTACAATGAATTTGGGAATAAGGATTTGCAGTTTTACAGAAGAATGACAAAACAGGATTTTTTTTCTACTGGAGCTTAAGATCTTAACCAGGGAGTCTGGTGAAATATCTGCCTCAGCCAATATTATGAGTACCATTTCCAGAGACAGCTAGAAAGATCCTGAATTACAAAGCCATCAAAAATTATTTTGAAAATTCTTTATTAGTCCCTCTGGCAGTTTTGACCTTTCAGGTACGTGTAACTATTCTTAACGTAGCATCATTTTGGAAACACTTTTCTAAGAAAGCTTTGAGGAGCTAAGTACGACTCGATCTCTGCTGTTTACAAATTAAGTTCACTAGTGCAAAAACTGAGGCTAAGGATGCATTTTGCTTGTGTTTCTCTAAGAGCACTGCAGGCTTCAGCAGCAGGTGATCACTGCCACTCGCAATGATAAAACTTAAGGGACTATGACTAGAGATAATTATCCTATTCATATACTGTATATATCTCCCATACATCATTACTCAATGTACTTTTTAAAGCTTTTTACTTGACAGCGAACTGTGATAAAACTGACCTCAAGGAGGTTATGCATTAGTACAGCCATGGGGAAATATTTATCACATCTGATTTATCACATATCACACTTATATCACATCTGCTTATGGTGAATTCATCCCTCTCTGTACTAGCCCCACTGTTTAGATGTAAATTAAATTGTCCAAATTGTCCCTCACCCCAGCACTTTTCCCCCATTTATTCAAATGTCTGACACCTGGGCCTCTGGAGTTCAGGAGCTGGGGGTGGAGCACTCTTACCTGTACCTTCTCAAAGGTTTTTATGTTGGAGAAAATAGGAACAACTGAAACAAAAAATTCTTGGCCTTGGAAAAAATACAGTAAATCCTGGCAAGATAAACATTATTGCAGCACGGACACCTTCACTGAAAGACCAGGCTGGTACAACTGACCTGGTTACAAAAATCTACAAACCAGTAATTTGCAAAGTGAAAGTCGTGGATCTATTAAGATATACTCTTATGACATTTTAGAGAGACGTGAAATGCGAGGGAATACTTGGAGCTGCTGGTCACCCCTGGGCTCCCTACACAGCCACAACTGCAGCTCTAGCTGTGAGGGCTTCAACCCTCGATGAACAGATGTTTAAACATGCAGGACTTCAGGAGTTTTAAAACAGGAAGCTTAATATCATACATTTTTATTTAAGTAAAATGAAACAAAATGCGCACGCAGTCTTTTCTGTTCTATTAATTCAAGAGGAGGTCACACTGTACTGTGGATGAGGGCATGACAGGTGACTGGCTGTTCACAGCTTCCCCTATCAAATCTCGCACATGAGCAAGAGATGATCCGAACTGGGGGTAACTTTGGCTAGCAGCACTTCTTAGCCCTCATTAAGTCCCTCCAGCCAACAAAAGGAGGAGTTAAAAACATTCAGTTCGTTGCAAAACTACTTGGATAGCAAAACCTGTAGGTATGGTAACTATTAGAAGCTTTATTTTTTGTTTTGAGTAGTGACAAAAACATTCCAGTTCTTTTCATATGATCTATTCCTCAAAAAAACAAAACGTTTCACTAAATACCCATAATTAATCTAGCTTTGGAATTTTCCAGTAGTTACAACAAAGACAACAGAAGTCTTGATTCACCACGTGAAAACCTAGCGTTTCTTTATTATAGTCGATATCCCACAAGGTATCACCAAGGGCCTCCATGCCAAGTAGCCAGTCCTTTTATTTGTGTCATATGCCGAAGTCACTGCATTAAAATTCAAGAAAGGTTTTACAATGACAACGAGGACTTACCTTCCACATAATAGCTTCTTTTGGAGGAATACCTCAGTACGAGGACAAATCCCACAGCTGAGGCTCCCAGGCCTAACTCATCATTTCCCAAAGCCGCTGCAAGCCCTGGAAGCACCAGCTCCAACCAAACGAGAACCCCCAACACGATGCTCCAATCCCCCAAACACAAGCACCTCAACCAGCGCCTCGCTGCGTGCAGCTCCCCGTGCCCACCCCTTACCAACCTTCCTGTCTCTGCCGCTCCCGGCCTACAGATCTGGACGAGCAGCGCGCCAGGCCAAACGCATCCGACGGGTTTGGGTTTTCTTTAGGGGTTAAGCAGCAGAATATCGACTTGGCAGCCAAAACAAATGACGTTATAACAAACCCCATTACACACGCGAAGAAAACTCATTTCCGTGAGGGAAATATTTGTGACAGATTTTCAAGGAGACCGAGCCCCGACTCGCGCCGGGGCCGCCCGCAGCGGCGGTTTCGTGCGGCTGCGAGAGCCCCGCACCCCGCACCCGCCGGGGACTCCCGCCTCGCGCTGCCCCCGCGCCCCAACGGCCCGCCCCGCGCAGCCGGCCCCGCTCCGCCCGGGCACAGCCCGGCCCACCGTGGGGAGAAGGCGGCCCGCGGCCCCCGCCCGGCCCCGCCGCCGTGCCCCCGCGCCCCCGTACCTGAGCAGCGAGGCCGAGGAGGAAGAAGCGGCTGCCGCCGGCGCGCCGCTCAGGGCCGGAGAAGGGGAAACGGCCCCGACCGGCGCCGGAGAGACCCCGCGTCGAGGCCCGGCACCGCCCGGAGCTCAGCGCTCGCGCCCCGCCCGGCCCCGGTACCCCGCCGCGCGGCGGGCGGCGTTCCGTTGTTGCGCAGCCCCCGCCGCCGCCGCTCCCTCCCGAGACGCAGCGCGACACTCGGCGCTGCTTTCCAGCAGTCCGCAAAGCGCAGCCGCGCGGGCACCGGCCCCTCCTCCCGGCGTGCGCAGCGCCCCCTTGCGGCCGGAGGCGGCACCGCTCGAAGCCCAACGGCGCCCGCCTCGCCCCGCCCCGCCGCGTTCCGCAGCGCTGAGCAACGGCCGCGTCCTTACCGACGGCACGGCGCTCACTGCGGAACAACGCAGCGGGACAGAGGGGCCCGGACGGCTTCTGGGTAGGATTTCCTCAACGCAGGAGCGGAAAAAACAACATGAAACTATGTCTCAAACAAGGTAGAAGGCGGTAAGGCAAGAGTCCAATAAACGCCTCCTAGACAGCACAGTTCGGGCGGCAGGAAAAGAGTCTTTGGGACAGCGAGCCGCGGCTGGAGATGTCAGGGAGCGGAGGCAGCGCAAAAGGTGCACGGCTGCGTAACCGGCACGGAAACAGAAAGTGCTTCTGTCTGCGTGTAAAGGTGTGCAGGAGGAGCGCGCAGCTGAGGGCAGAGCAGCGCGGGCAGCAGCACAGAGCACAGCTCCGCCGGGCACTGCAGCTCTCAGGAGCAGCAGGAACGCACGTCACCCAGCACCGCCTGCTGCGGTTGCCAGCAGGGTATTTGTTTTGCCCTTTCAGGCACACGGAACACGGCACGTTGCATCCCACCGGACCTGAGTAAGCCCTCTGACACCGTGCCACGTATGAAACAACCGCTGAAACTGGGGAGAATGGGGAACGGCGCAGAAATAGAGCATGAGTAACGCCGGGCAGGAGCTGGCGGCGCTGCTCCGAGGGCACGGCCCGCCCCGCGCGGCGCCCACGGCTCTGGGCGCTGTCACTGGGTTTCTTTAATGACTGGCATAGAAGCTGAAAGGCACGGAGAAAAAATCTGCTGGAAAAAAAATAGGAATTGAAATAATACGTGGGGAAGCCTGAATGACCTTAAAGGGTAGAGGAATAGGAGCAAGGTCGAAGTATAAACGCTGTGCACTTCAACTAAAGGTCTGGGTACACGCTGGGTTATCAGGCAGGATGCACAAGGATGTGAACCTCAAGGTGCCGTGCAGTCATGACACTGACCAACAGCCACCAATGCAATGCAGACATGGAAACGTGCAAACACCCTCAGAATATTTCAGTCAAAAGAGTTTTCACAGGGAGAGGAACAAGTATAGCAAGGGGAAGAAAGCAATGGAAATTTGGGTGATTGACTTGAAAAGAAATGAGAGAAGGGAGTTTTCTGTAAGCTGGCCAGAGCCTCCTAACAGGAAAAAAAATCCACCAGCTGCTTTTGTGTATGCTCACTGACTTCTTTTACTTAAACACTGCTTTGAACACTCATGTCAAAGGTGGTACAGCCTAGCAGGGAGAAGTGCAGAGCTGCTCTGTGCTCACCAGTGGAGACATTCCTTCAAGGTAAAAAAAAAAAAAAAAAAAAAAGAGAGAGAGAGAGAAAAAGATTCCCCTTTTCAGACTTCGAATCTGCAGAAACCCAAAGGTTAAACAGGTTAAATCAAGTCTTACTCAATGTCTACATGACTAATTCCAATTTCAGAACAGCTTGCAGGCTACACAGTTATCCATTTACACTGAGATCCTCAGCTACCTCTAACTGAACCATTTCATGCACACTAAAGGGCCAGGCAGAACCGAAGACAGAGACAAATCTTATCTAAGATCAAAAAAGCACCAACCTGCAGGAGACTCCCCCATGAAAACGCAAAGTGCAAAGTAAAAAAAGAAGAAAAAAAACCAACCCAACCCCCCATCTTGAGCACTGCTCAGCTTTCCAGACAGACACAGCTCTGTAGAGGAGCGCTGCCTCAGTTTGTTCACTCACAAATGACAGCTAGGCACAGCTTCTTCTGATGCAAACACCAGCTTTTGGGACCCAGTCCCACCAGGCACTCAGAAGAGATCTCCTTGCTCAGAGCTGCGCTAACTGCAAGCCTGGTCGTGTCCAGGGTGATATGAACGGCGAACACTTCAGCTCCTATCACAAATACACGGAAATCATCAAACGAGGATCACCTGCAGTCAGGGAAGCAACCCAGATGAAACAGCCCATCCATGACCCTTACATTTTATGTGGCTGTGAAGACTTAACACAGACCATAATAACGCAAATATTTAAGCGTTGCATCAATTTGAAACTACAATTAATACTCATCAACACAAAGCCTCTTCATGAAGATGACTGAGAAAAAAAATAATCACACAAAATCTCTGAGATTAATATTCAGGTGATACAAATGGCCACAGCTCCCAGCAGCCCAGGTGAGGATCTTAGCAGACAGCAAACACCAGAGACATGGGGACAACGGTAAAATCTGCTTACAAATTCATATTGTGAAAAATTCCTAGTGGGAAACAAAAAAAAAGACTGACGCATTTGTAGAGTCAAAAATAAAACTCCGCAGCTGTCTGTGCGATACATTTTATGGGGATAAACAGAGGAATTAATGTGATTCAGCTTGGAGATTTGAAAGCTCTGGAAGATAACACGCACCACTCGGGGAGCTGTTGGTTTCTGAAGACAGATGGAGATGTAAAATATCCTATGTTACCGTAAAACTTAGATGCAGGAAGGACTCTCTACTCACCCATTTCACATTATCCAGCCCGATAAGGCTTTTAAAGGCGAGATGCAACTTCTGGGCAACACAGCAGAACGTATAATGTGACCAAATACATGGATTTTAATTATGAATCAGCAGCTTCTTTTAGGGCAGTTAGGTTTTAAACAAACAGAAGTACCTTGTATTCAAAGATCTGATTTTACTCTAAGAAATTCAGTAGTCACTTCCTAGTGAGTTCATATACTTTCAAGCAGACACAGAAAGGAAAATATTGGTCTTTGGTTTCCAAGGGGATGGTGTTCTTCTCCCCTTGCTTGTCTGAGTATGAATTGTAACAGGAGTGACTTAAGATCAAAAACTCACTTCTGAAGTCTTCTGACTGCTCGTCATCCAGGGCATCAATAATACATCAGAAAGAAAACTCTACATCCAAAGCTGGAAAAGCTACTTTTTCAGCAATTATGTATATTAAATTAGCAGAGAATCTTCATTTCAAAACGTGCCTACTGTCAGGTATTCACTGAAAATACCTCATATGGTATTATTCATTCTTGCCTTTCCCTCCCCCCGCCCCAGAAGACAGAAATAGTGCAGCAGTCTGACAATTTTTAAATGTAAGCTTGGCCAGAGGTTTGAATACAATCAGACTGATATCGGAATGACTAAAAAACAGAGTTTGAAGTTGCAGTAACTAAGCAATGTAACAAAGGAACCAGGAGCAGGTGACTTGCAAAGTAAAACGGGCTCTTCCTGCTGAGTTCAGGCTATTTAGCATCGCTCAAAAAAAGTTACATCCAAAAAGGAACTGAGTCACTGCATCATTTACTGCTGAAATAACTAGCTTTGATGAAGTTAGCAACAGACATAGAATTCAAAATATTGCATTGGAACCTCAGGTTTCCGAAGCGAACAAACAAAAGCCTGAAGCTGAAATGAAACCTTGCGTTGCAACACAGGCTGTCAAATGAACAGTGTGTTATGCTGTTTCTCCCCTCTCCACCTTTTCTTAAACCAACGTCTTTTCTGAGGGGCACACAAACTGTGGCTGTGGGAAGAGAAGAAAACTGGGCAGAGACCCTATTCAACTCCAGGGGAACGCTCTAGCCGTGAGCCTACCTTAAAGAAGGAAACAAACAAGAGCGGCAGGAACTACTTCTCCGTGTCTTAAAGCATTGAATAACACTGTTTAGAGTCAAGTCATCAGATCTGCACAGGGTACCCCAAGCGCATTAAGCCACAGAAGATACAAGAGCTAGCATTTGGTCCTCCGTTACGCTTCAGTGAGAGGTAAGAAACTGATCAGTCAGCACTGCTGAAACTGAGATCATCTTCTATGCAGAACTACAAAGCCCATGAAAAAAAAAAAAAACATTAAAAATCTAAGGATGGTCACAATTCTCACAGATCTCACATATAAGACAGACTAAAAGGAATTTACAGCAGCACAGTTTGGGAGTTTTATCTTTGTTGCTATTTAAAAACCAACATCCCACCAAACATTTCTCCTCTTTGAACAGATACTGCTATCTCCTAAGCAAACTTGACCACAAGCTTCAGAGCTTAACTGTATGTAGCAATCTTTCTTTGAAAATTAGCAGATGTTTCAAGAGACTGTAAAAGGACAAACAGAGTATTTTTCTTTAAAACAAACAAATCAACCAACCCCAGGAAGTTAGAAACCAGCCAATATAAATTAAAATTCCTCAGCAAATTTATAATATATCCGATCATGATAGGTATACCTAGATAATAGCAAAGTGATAAATACCAACCAACATGGTTTTTCATCGACAGATCAAACCAACTTTATTTTCAGTCATGTTGTACATATACAAATAAACTGAAGATCCCAGCTTTATTGAGACTTTTGACATTCTGTTCCACTGACATTTTTATAAGGACAATGAGGAAACTTCATCTGGATAGGAACCACATAGACCCAGACCAAAATTGCTTGTACCCAGAGCATTGCTGCTAGAAGTTCAGCATCAAACCTGAAGTTTATACCATGTAGAGGCCCTCATATCTTTGCATAACAGCTTAGAGATTATGAGTTTAAACCCGCACCTAACACCCGTGTTTAGAGGTACTACAGAGTAAAAGTCAACAAGGAAGTCTGAAATCATCCCCCAAAACGTACACATTTAATAAACAGAAGTGCAAAGTCCCGCGCTTAGCAAGAAATAACCAGCTGCAGGGAAATAGTTATGGTAGTAAACTTTCAGGAAAGAAACCGATGGGTAGAGTGGATCACAAACTGCACACGTTAACACCTTTGTGAGGCTGAAAAAGGCATACAGCTCACCGAGATGCATCACGGGGGAAGTGCTGTCACTAAGGCCGCTTGAAGAAGTCGCAAAACAAATGGACAAGAGCTAGAGAAGTGCAATAGAAAAAGGCCATCTGTTCTTGAACTCTGATCAAAAAATAATAATCTGGATTTATACTCCAAAAATAAAAGAAAATAACAAAATAAAAAAAAACAAAAATAAAACAAAAATATGCTAATAGTCTTCACATAAGAATGCTGCAAAGAAAAAAGGAATGCTGTCCTTTGGAGTCGACAAAGAATGCGAAACTGAAGCAAAAGGGATTTAAATTAGGATTTGAAAAAGGACAGTGAAGGGCTAGACTAGACCGAGGAATGAGTGGCAGCTGTATTTAAGGCTGTAGGAACAAGTTAGACAAACATCAGCCAAGACTGTTTTCCTAATGGTGTACGCACCGTGCCTCCAGGTAGGGTAACGGCGACTACGTTTTTAGGTCACTGTCGGCTCTTTAAATCAACAGCTTTGAAATCTATGTGACATCAACCAACAGATATTGAGGTTTAAGTGAGTAGAGATACTGCTGTAAAAGTGGGTGAGTGCTGCAGGTGTTAACTCGCTGGTCCTTCCCAGGACTGAGATCAGAACCTAAGCAGTGGGGTTTGCCTCTCCTGGTACAACTCTTTGCCAAAGGGAAGCTGGCAGTCCTGCCTGACGTTTTGGTACATTGTTGAATTCAAAGTAGAATTGAAATGAAAGTCGGATTTTTCCACGTACTGTTTAAAAGTCACACGAACACCCACAAAATCTCTTTCTGTGGTCTAAAGTAAAGCTAAGGAGTTCACTGGTTAACCTCACAGTCACTTCTGATAAATTTGATGGTAGTGTAAGTGTTGCCATAGAGGACAGCCCGAGCAAGAACACACACACATCTCTCACTTATCTCCGCTCTTTTCACTAAGTCTTTATCATGCCAAACTGCACCATCAGATATTTAAAATGCTCATGCAGTCATCAGTACAAACTCCGTTTTAGGGTTAAGTACATGCTTAACTTTTAAATGTATGGATATCCGTCTTTGTTAAACGATAATGACTGAAGTAAAGGATTATGTACATTCTGGACACAAAGAAGAGGAAGGCGTTACCAGTCCCGCGGATTCCGGGCTTAATTTGCACCAAAAAAAAGAGTTTGTAGCAGATTTCTTAAGTGAAATGAACACATCCTTTCAGTTTTATCAGCACATAATTTCTGAACGGAGACAGAACCGAGGACCGCTGTGACAAACCGGTGTAAAGGTTAAAGGAACTCTATCTACGCCGAGTGAGACCCGTCAAAACCGGCCCCAGCGCTTCGCACGTCTCCCACACTCCGACAAGCCGGGACACGCACGCAGCTCCGGCCCGGCCCAGCGGCGCGCACGGCCGGCAGCAGGCGGCTCACAGCTCTGCTTTTCTCTCGGCCAAACCCGGAGCGCGGCTCAGGACGAGCGCGGCGCTACGGGCGGGCGGACGCGCTGCGTGCCCGGCACAGCCCCGCCACAGCGGCCCGGGACCGCGCGCTTGTACCGACAAACGCACGCAGACGCCGCAGCACCACCTCCTCCGTACCGGGCCCGCACCTGCGCGTGGACGAGGTTTCAAAGCGTTCGACGGGGCCCGGCGGGGCACGCCGCTCGGCTCTCGGCAGCGGACGCCCTCCCCGCCCGCCCGGCCCCGCCCTGCCTCAGCGCACGGCCCCGCGCCTCCCGCCAGGCCTGGCCCAGCCCGCGCCGCCCCGGGGCACCTCATGGCTCCCAGCGCCGCTCCCTGAAGAAGCGAGAGCCCGGCCAGCGCCGAGCGCCGTCCCGTCCTCCTGGGCGGGCTCCGCGGGGCCGCGACGCGGCCCTCACCCCCGCCCGCCCGACCCGCCCGCCGCCAACCTCTCGCGGGGAGGTCCGCAGGCCAGGTGAGCCGGAGTGCGCCTGCGCCGCGCCTCAGGTCGGCCGCGGCCTCCATCCGGGTACCGCGCGGCCCGGCAGGGCGGGGGGGTTTCATTGTGCGTGCAGCTGCCGCGCTCAGTCGCTCTAAGATGGCCGCCGCCGCCTCGTCTCCTGCCGCCGCGGGGGCTCCCGGGGCACCCACCGCTCCGGCGGCCGCGGCGCCGCCCCCCACGGAGAGCAAGAAGATCAGCGACCTGCGCGTCATCGACCTCAAGTCGGAGCTGAAGCGGCGCAACCTGGACGTCACTGGCGTAAAGACCGTGCTCATCTCCCGGCTCAAGCAGGTGAGAGCCCGGCGCAGGCCGCGGGCCCGGCTGAGCGGCACGGCCCGGGCTGGGGGCGACGCTGTGAGGGGGGCGGGGCCCTCCCGGCTGCGGTGGCGGTCCCGGTGAGGGAGGCGGGACCGCTCCTCGCGCTGCTGCCGGCGGAGGGCTGAGGGTCTCCCTGCCCTGCCCGGCCCTGCCCGCCCGGCGGCGGCACCCTGCGCGGCACGCCCTGCCCGGCCGGGGGAGCGGAGGCGCTGCGCCGCGGGTCAGGGGCCGTCAGGCGGGGCTCGGCCCGCGGCCTTGAGGCCTTCCCGGGGCACTGCAGCTCGCTGGGTGCTGGCTGTTCCCTGGCCGTTAATGTCATCGCGGCTGACTCGCGGCCCGGCGTAGCGATTCCTGAGAGCAACGTGCCGATACTCGATAAGCTGTCCTTCGGAATGTCGTGAGAACAGCTTAATAAACTGTTGTCACTATCGTCAGTCTTTCCTCCCCTTACCCCAGCTTTCAGTGGGAGGTTTAACCTAAAGTGTTTCATAAAAAGTAGTTGAGTTGAAAATCTAATAGCTTGGCTCACTGATACCCTGAAGCGACAGTGTCGGTCTTCCAGTTGAACTCCAATTAAAAACTGTCCTTCTGTGTCTCATTCAGGCTATTGAAGAGGAGGGAGGTGATCCGGATAACATTGAAATAACTGTCTCAGCTGACACACCCACCAAGAAGCCAACTAAAGGCAAAGGTGAAAACCTGTTGATATAGATTATGGATTTAAACAGATTTTTGTTGCGTGCATCATCTTAAGAAAGAAGTAATGAACCGTGGTCTCGGTTGTGCCCGTGCTTTACTGTTTGTGAGTTCCGTACATAAGGTGCCTCACCTTCCTCACTTGCTTCCAGTCAAGGTGTTTCCCTCCTCATCATCTCTGTTCCCCCCGTCACCACCTGTTGCACCGGCTTGCTTCCTTTTCCTGCAGCCTGCTCAGTCTGTCTCCCATTGTCACACATCTGCTTATCACTGAGGATGTGGAATGCATCAGGCCTTGCGAAGTGTGGCGGTGCTGGGTAAATACGGGGCGTGTTGGTTAGCTGATGTGTCATAAGGTAGTGGCTGTGCAGTCTGTGGGTCCTGGAGACTTATGCTGTGCTTGTTAAGACTGTAGATGTTCTGTGAGATTTTTTGGGATGTGCTGTATAATGGGATCCTGAGCATAGAGTGTTCAAGGCAAAATGAGTGTGGGTGGGTGCCAGTGTAGTGGCTGAGAGCCCATGCCACAGCAAGGGGTGAGCTAGCAGGTTGCTCAGCTGTGAGAAGGTACCTGGCCCAATGTAGTAGTGAGTGTGGAGCAGTATGTGGTAGGGGTCAGAGTCTGAAGAGTGCTGTGTGGTGTGATTTATCAACGTGCTTGTCACTGAAAACAAGGTTTATAATTGAGAGATTGGTGAATATAATCAGAATGTTCAATGTGATTTAAAATGTCATAATAAGAGAGTTTCGTTCTTATGTTGTGAAAAATAGTTATCTAAATTATGAACTGATGTATTTGGCAGTGGTTCTTTTGGCTCTGCTTACTTATGTGTAGCTATTTAAGTTATGTTTTGTGAGCTTGAGTTTTTGGGAGGGTTGCTTGTTTTCTGATTTTCTGGGGCTGTCTGTAGCCTGTCAAGTAACGCTGGGGAAGGAAATGTCTGTTATACGCATAGTGTTCTTCACTAAACATACATGCTAAGAATGTTCATAGATACCTGCTTTGGAAACGCTCAATCTTATACCACTGTCTCTTGCCTTAGGCTGGGATTTGTGATGGAAATGGTTAATCTTGTTTCTGTCTGGTGCTGTGGGAGGGCAATGTAATAATAAAATAAGTCTCTGTAGAAAGTTTGAGTAACATCCCAGCTGTGCTTCTGGCACGCTAGAAAAGTGAAGGCAAATAAGAATATGGTCTCATTGTCTTCTGTGGCGTTACTTTACTCCTTACTCTGAGGATGGTAACCAATGCTTCAGAAAACAACATGGAAGCTAAATAAGGACACGCTTCCGCAATTTTTAATGTAGAGACCTAAATGGCTGTTAGATGTGCTGTGAGAATGCTTTTCTTATCTGCTGCTTTTTATCCTTCTGGTCTCCAAACTAGATTGACAGCGTTCTTGAACTGGCTTCTTGTGTAGTCGTACTGTTTTGCTTCCATAAAGATAGTTTGCCTGCTAGTGTTGCTGCTGCCTGAGCCAAGGCCTCAGTGGCTGCTTGCTGCCACCTTTTCTGTGGAATTAAATTGTAAGGCTCATGTATCACGTGTACAGCCTCAGTACAACTCATAGCAAAATATGACCTTCATTAAGTTCTTATCTGCTCGCTCTTGCAAACTCAAAAGTTTCTCTTTACTTTTGGGAGTACAGAAGTCTTATGAGTGTATTTTGTGCCAAAACAGAAAGGTTTATGCTTCATTAATCTTCCAAATTAAGAACAAGGAAAAAAAAATCACTAATTCGTCGAGGGAAAATCTTTCTGGATCTTACTGGATTACTATTAACTATTCTTTCTGATCAGTACCTTTGAGCAGGAGAGAAAGGTGTTCTGCCAAAGTTATGTTCTTTGTTTTCATCTATGTCTTGTTCGTCTTAACTGCTGATTTTGATGTTATCTTCTCTGCTCTCTGTCTGCTGCTTTTTTTGCTGAAATGTATTGTTGATACCCAGGAGGTTTCCCACCGCACCTGGAAATCTAGCGCTTGAAAAATCTATGCCCTCACCATGTCACTGGGAAACTTTGGAAGGCATGCAGGAGATGCATGCTTATCAACTGAATTTCCTCTTGAAATGGAGTATCTTGTTCCTCCTTAGGCTTATATATACTCTTCACTGTGTGTAGTGTTGCATCCTTTACTGATTTTGCTCACAGATTGCTCCAGGCCTTGTGCTGATGTTTCACCTCCCAATAACTTGAGACTAGTTCTAGTGGGTTTTTAACTTTAATTATTTTATTGCTGCCTCGCAGTAAAATGAATGACACTACCAGTTGAGCAGGATTTTTTTTTCACACTACTACTGCTGTACAAAGCAGAGTAGGAGGAATATTGGATGTTTCTTGGAGTTAGAAAGAAAATAGAGCCTTAGAAAAGGTGAGAGAGTGGGAGTAATGGGTAAGTTTTCTCTCGGCAGACAGAGGTGAATGGGAGGGAAGAAGGTTTCCCTGGGGGTGGGGATGGAAATCAGCTATGTCAGGGGGCCATCAATTTTAGATCTGAATGTCTTTTGTAGCCAGTTCTGCTGCAACTCTTAAGGTCTGTGGAAGAAGCGAGGCGGCTTCTTTCCTAGCACTGCCGATTAGAAAATCTTGATGTGGAATATTGATACAGGCTGAAATGTTGAAGACTTGTCTAGAATACACTGTTAGGTAATTCTGGATACTCAGTCTCAGTTCCTCTTGTAGAGGGCCACAAATGGGTAGGGCAAAGTTAAGCTACTTGTAAATGGTAGAAAATAAACCCGCATAACGTTAAAACAACACTTTAAAAGATGTTCTAAATCTTCTACTTAGTTCTAAAGAGGGTACCCATTCTCTATGTGAATAGTCTGTTGCAATTTTATGGCGTGTATCCATTGCCAGAGAAGTGATTGAGCAGGGTTTATAAAGGAGTGCCGTCATACCAAGGCAAATTACTGTTTGTGTTGTTAGCTCAGGCACCCAGATTTGCGGTGAGTACTATTTACACCGCTGACATTTTCAGTAGCCACTGCGTGGATAACCTGCACACATGAGACGTTTCAATTTGTTGACAGCCTGTGTGAGTTGCGACTCACTGCGCCTGTTTGCAGAAGGCTCAGCTGTCGGGACAGTAGTTCTTAACATACCTTCTAGTCACACTTCTTTGCCTCTGAGCGATACTGGTCTTGAGCATGTTCACAAACTTTGTCAGTTTCTGAAAGATGTTTGTTGCGGTCTCACTTTCGTTGTATGAAAATGAGAGCCAAGTGGGCCTTTCTGCAGACTGCGGTGAATAAACGTAGAGAAGCTTTGAATTTTCATGGATGCAGGTTTGGTTTTTTATTTTTACTTTTTAGCAAGTCACTGTCACTGACAAACCTATGCCAACGTCAGTCCCGTGGAATAAGTAACTGATCAGGTCAGAGTAACCTGAAACTCAGAACTGTCACTGAAAGTAAACTTCCTACCTCTAGCTGCCATTGCAGAATGGTGGGACGTAGTAGAGATAGCTGCGTCAGTTCTTTTTTGTTCACTATAAAGTTAACCTGCCAGATTTCCTCAGGCAAAACAAATGAATTTAAATGGTTCTCAAGACTGTACATGTTAGCTAGTTGCTAAATGTCTGGCATCAGCTGTACTCGTTTGGCTACCTCTGTGTATGGTGAAGTGGATATGGGATGCAGGAAGAACTTGGACTTGCAGGTTTAACAAACTGAAGAACTGAAATGAGAAGGTTAAAGCAGAAAATAGTCAAACATGTGAAGAAATCCTTGCCATCTCACTGCTTTTTACTTATGTTGAGGTTATCTACAGCTATAGATCGTATTGTAGTATGGTGAAATATTAGTACAAAGTTTGGGATACTCTTTCTTCAGACATCAACTGTGAAGCATGTAAAAAGCTGTCCTTTCTGGTATCAGTCCGCATCTCTTTCTGTGGAAAGGTAGCTTTCCTCGGTATATCTGTGCTGCTGTTTTCTTTTTCCCTCTGAAATCTCACAGATCTATTGAAATCTATTGCATTCCAAATAAAAAAAGGGAATATTGTGTTGGTGCTCTTTATGCATTTAGATTGGAACTTTCTCATGTTTTGTAATCATAAACATAACTGCTGCCACGTGTCTTTTCCTGGAGACTAGTGTATTTCTGAACTGAAAACCGCAACGTGGTGTATGCGTGCTGTCAGTGTTGCCTTTCAGTGAAACCAGTGAAAAGAACTCATCTCATTGGCATCTTGAATTGATACAGATTTTCAGCAGAAGGTAACAAAGCTTCTTCCCAAATGAGCTGCTTTCTTCTTGAGCTGCTGAAAGTTGTAACACAGGCTCATATTCAGTAGAATGAATTGGACAGAACACTCTAAAAGGGGCATGTTGGTATGGACATTTCTGTATCTATTGTTCTTTGGTCTTGTTTTTGCCAAGGGTTTGAAGCTGGCAACCGTGGGTTGGACAGGTATGCTTCACAGGGTAAAAAACAGAGTGGAGAGCTGGGCCCAGAGCATGGTGGTGCATGGAGTTAAATCCAGCTGGTGACTGGTCACGACTGGTGTTCCTTAGGGGTCAGTGTTGGGGATGGCCCTGTTTAATATCTCTATTGATGATCTGGATGAGGGGATTGAGTGCACCCTCAGTAAATTTGCAGATGATAACAAGCTGGGAGGAAGTGTTGATCTGCCTGAGGGTAGGAAGGCCCTACACAGCAATCTGGATAAACTGGGTCTCTGGGCTGAGGCCAGCAGGATGATGTTCAGCAAGACCAAGTGCTGGGTCACAATAACCCTGGGCATTGCTGCAGGCTGGGGCAGAGTGGCTGGGAAGCTGCGTGGCAGAAAAGGGTCTGGAGGTGTTAGCTGTTAGCTGGCTGAACGTGAGCCAGCAGTGTGCCCGGGTGGCCCAGAAGGCCAGTGGCATCCTGGCTTGTATCAGAGATAGTGCAGCCAGCAGGAGGTGATGGTCCCTCTGTACGCAGCTCTGGCAAGGTCTCATCTTAAGTACTGTGTTCAGTTTTGGGTCCCTCACTACAAGAAAGACATTGAGGCTCTGCGTGTTTCCAGAGAAGGGCACTGAAGCTGTGAAGGGACTGGAGCACAGATCTTATGGGGAGCAGCTGAGGGAGCTGGGATGGGTTGGTCTGGAGAAGAGGAGGCTCGCGGGAGATTATTATTGCTCTCTACAGCTCCTAAAGGAGGTCGTAGTAAGGTGGGGTCAGCCTCTTCTCCCAGATAATGGCAATAGGATGAGAGGGAATGGCCTTAAGTTGCACCTGGGGAGGTTCAGATTGGATATTAGGAAGAATTACTTCTTGAAAAGAGTGGCGAGGCATTGGCAAAGGCTGCCCAGGGAGGTGGGTGGTGGAGTCATCATTCCTGGAGATTTTCAAGAAGAAGGTTGATGTGGCACTGAGTGACATGGTTTAGTGGGCAAGGTGGTGGTGGGTTGACAGTTGGACTAGATGATCTTAGTGGTCTTTTCCAACTTTTATGATTCTATGAAATGCAGTGGGTTCCAAAGGGGAATCTGTCTAGTTGTCATCTTCAGTGAGCCACCTTTAGTTGAAAAAAGCATGTGTGTACTGGAATTTTTCAATGAAATGTGCCCTATGTAAACCAGATGCTTGAGCTTACTCATTTGTGCTGCTGATTATTCCCTGTAATGTTGAAAAGCTCTGAATAAAGGTGGCTTTGAGAAGCTGTGAACCTTCCATGCTTGCAGATAATCAAAACCGTAGCTAGACAAAACCCTGAGCAACACAGTTGTAACTTGGAAATTAGTGCTCTTTGGAGCTGGAGGTTGGCTGGTTTAGATGATTGTCAGAGGTTCGATCTTTTTAACCTGAGTTGTTCTGTGATGCTGATTTTCCTATGAAGATGAGTCTTTCCAAAATGTTAAATTGCAAAGTATACTTTAGCTCCAGTAATGCTATAATATGTATACTTTAATATTTTCTTACATTTCATTGTAACTAAAAGTAGAGGAGTTGATATTAAAGTCACTAACTTGGATGTAACTGCTTGTTTATGAAACAGCATTAATTGTTCATACTCACCCATTTGAGTTTTTTTTCCTCCTCATCTTAAAAAACACTTGACTTTGGGAATGTTAAATAGTAGTGAACAGCTCAGATAAACTAGAGCACGCAGAGAATAAGAAACTAATGCCCTATGCATTATCAGTATTGAAAGAAAGCATGCTCTACTTAGCAGCTTTTGTCATTAACCTGTCCTGTTTTTTCAGGTAAAAAGCAGGAAGCTGATGAATCAGCTGGTGATGCTTCAGTTGAAGATGATTCCTTTGTCAAGGTAATAAAAGTATGTATTTTTTGTTTTCAGAAATTGAAGAATATTCCAGTTTTTATTTAAGTTCAGTGTTTGGCTTTAGTTCAAAAAAAGAAACCTTGCAAAAACAGTGATTCTAGTGATGATTTTGGTGGTGTTTGGTTTTTTTTTTTTTCAGAATATATCTAATAGCCATAGTTACGCCACGTATTTGTTGTTCACATCAACAGGAAAGTGAACTGGAGACTCAAGATACAAGCGATCAAGATGGAAACGATGAATTGAAGGACTTTAAAGAATCTGTTGAAGATGAGAACTTGAATTCTAAAGAACTCCCATCTGCAGAAAAGAAAAGATACCTCAGCGTGGAGCCAGCAGAGACTACGGAAGATGTAGAAAAGGATTCTGAAAATCAGGTACTCTGTAATTTAAGTGCATTGTTATCAGCAACATGAATTCACGGGAAGTCAGAACTAGTTTTTCCACTTTGTCTTGCTTTCTTATCTCTAAAAGATAATTTGGAAATCTTTTTCTTTCTGTTTTTTTCTTGGGTTGTATCTGAATACTCCTGAAATAAATGTGGTATTAGTTGATGAAATTGTTCCATAGTCCAAAACTGACTTCCCGGGTGGTCCTTTTTCCTGTTACTAGTAATGACGTAATTAATCTGAACACTGAACTTGATTGAAGGTGAAAGTCATGAAAAGTTCTCACTTTGCAAATGTGTATTGATTCAGTTAACTCAAAACATTTTAGCTAAATCTCTCAACTCTGCTTGTTTTTTTTTAAGCGTCTTAAAACAAACAGCTTGCTGAGTAAGTTCCTTTTATGTTTTCGTAGGAAAATGAAGGTCAAGACATAGAGGATTACACTTTTCCAAGTGGCCATGTGAGTTTCAAGTAATTTTTAATTGATTTGCACATCAGCTAATTTTGAAAAGATCATTTTAGACTGCTTTTTGTTCCAGATTGCATGTTAGGGTCAGGTACTGTTTACTTTCACCTTCATTGTGCTACATTATAGGGAGCTTTTATTTATTTACTTTTTTTAATAGAGCAAATAATTGTGACTTCCAAATAAGGTATCACATATAAGTGCAAGCTCCCATATATAATCTGGGGCTATTCAGTGCATAAACTTAGCAAGGAATGCTTTCTAAACTGTCTTAAAGATGCTGCTGAGGGGTACGACAAATGGTAACGTAGTATATACATAGCATAAACAGCTGTTAGGCATAGAACTTCTGTTTGAAATTTGTCTTTAGGGAATGTTATTGTTTTGTTTTGATTGTATAATGCTAACATTTGTAACATCTTTAAGCTCAGAAATGCACTCTGAGTTATATGGAACTGCCATCTCAAAAAGGGACATC
This sequence comes from Numida meleagris, assembly GCF_002078875.1. Classification (NCBI taxonomy): domain Eukaryota; kingdom Metazoa; phylum Chordata; class Aves; order Galliformes; family Numididae; genus Numida; species Numida meleagris. The sequence goes on from NC_034417.1 coordinate 6,301,475, forward strand.
TCATACACCATGCCTGGTTAGTGGTGTTAGATTTTGACAAGAATTTACTTCTCATGTTTCACCTTGAAATACTTAATGAGAAGTCTGAAACGAGGTAGGCTTCCTTCTAATAGGCTTTCAGAGCCAGTGATGGAGTGCTTACGTTTCACTGAAAGTAGTGCTTAGAAGTGTCACATCCATCCATTCTGAAGGCTTTAGCACGACAGGGCACGGTTAGATGTTGCAGCCAATCACAAGTGTTGCAGACAGATACTAGTGAACTTTGCTACAAATTTTCAGTGACTTGACAAGGAAGGAACAGTCTTAGTTCCTGTATCATGTTTTCTTTGGAAGTAGTTTTTCAGTTCTTTAATTTGCCTTCACGTGATCGAAGTTTGATGGAAAATATGAACTGTTCTACCTTAAGTTCTAAAATAGAAGACATTTAGTCTTGACTTCCTTTTCTTGCAGGATGGCGAAGATGAGGAAAATGAGAAAGGTATGTTTGAAGTTTAATAGAGTTCAGAGGTCTTTAGCCTGGCAAGACCAGGCGATTCTCTCTTGTAATATTTGGTCTCTTTACTAATCTTAGTCTTGTCTCCAGTACTAAGTATCAGTTGTTTCCTTATTAAGCTCAGCACCTGGAATCATTGCAGTCAGTGGGTTTATCTCACTCTTAAGAGTTATTTTACTTTTAAGAGTTGATTACAGTACTTATCAGTTACTGTGGTGGATGTAGAATGTAGTTGTAATACCTTAAATCTTAAAACAAACAAAAAACACACAAAAGCAACCATAGTGTTCAAGGACTCTGATTCTAGTATACGGTAAGTCTTGATGCAAATGCTTCCAACTTGCACTGCAGTAACTGATGTTTAATTGAGTTGAAATGATACTCCCTTACACTGAACTTGAGCACCCAAAAATGTGTGGACCATCATATGCTTGACTTGCTGTCACTTGGAAATACCAGTTGTATATAGAATGGTAAAACAAGTGTTGGAAACCTGTGGAGTGGCTACCTTTTTTTTAAAGCTGTACTCATTAGTGAAACTATAGAAGGAATACGATGCATTTGGGCAAACTGACTTTCTGGACAGAAGTCTTAAGGATTCTGCATACTGTGGACTAGAAAAGGACATGGAACATCACGTTACACAAGATGGATAAACGCTGAAGTTACAGGATAAAACTTCAGACTCCTTGTTTACGAGGGACCTACAGCTGAAATCTCTCTCCAGTGCAAACCGAAGAACACCGCTGGAGGTGCCGGTGTGGGACTGAGATGGAAAATCTGTCCAGTGGATGAAGACTGAGAACCATTTGTCTACGAACTCTGGATTAAAGCTCGCTCCTCTATTTTCTGCAGCAGCCTTGTACAGTTAACTTGACTGCCAAACAACAGCTTGGAAAGGAAAAGCCAAAGGTCACCAACGAAGACTGACTGAAATTCTCCAAGACTGTAATACTGTTGGATTTGGGAAGGTTCGAAGTCTCAGAACCAGGAAGACTGAAAGATGGATTAAACCAAACTGTGAGCATCCAAGGCAACTACTTTCTTATGACATGCTAAATCCTAAACTGGAAAATGGATACTTCTTATGAAGAACGGGTATCTCCAGGATGGAACCATATTCTGACTCCTAATGTTTTGGTATTTGTCTCTAGAAAATGTGTTTTGCCATGAAGAATAAGTGATCCTGGGTAAAGGATTTATATTTGTGTTAATACACCTTGTGTTTTTTCCTAACCTTCCATCAGTGCTAATAACTGGCTTTGTATTTTCTAGGTCCTATTCTAGCATATGCATATGAAATTGTTTAAACTTCTTGTTTTGCCATATTTATTCCTGTTAAATCCTCTTAGATAAAGCAGGTTCTGGTGATGGTACACAAGAAGTATCTAAACCTCTTCCTTCAGAAGAAAGCCTAGCTGAGGCTGATCACACGGCACACGAAGAGATGGAAGCTAACACGTCTGTGAAAGAAGCTGAGGATGATAACATATCGGTTACAATCCAGGCTGAAGATGCCATCACTCTGGATTTTGATGGTGATGACCTCCTAGAAACAGGTAAAAATGTGAAAATTACAGATTCTGAAGCAAGTAAGCCAAAGGATGGGCAGGATACCATTTCACAGAGCCTGGAGAAGGAAAGCAAGGACTATGAGATGACAGAGAACCATAAAGATGGTAAGAAGGAAGACTGCGTGAAGGGTGATCCTGTCAAGAAGGAAGCCAGAGAAGGTTCAAAGAAAGCAGAATCTGGAGACAAAGAAAAGGATACTTTGAAGAAAGGTCCCTCGTCTACTGGGGCCTCTGGTCAAGCAAAGAGGTTTGTTTTTCTATGTCAGTTCTTTACGATACTGAGTGCCAGCATTCAATAAGATCACTCTACATTAAGGGGGTAGCAGCAAGAATCTTGTAATTAGTGTCCTATGCTCCTGCCTATAGATTTTTTTGACCGCCATAAGTTACTTTTTAAAATTCAAGATCTTCGTATAGACACTATGTCCTACTGATTGCATTGTCGAATTGTCAGCATTTATTTATTTTTTTTTTCCAATTTGACGAGTTTTTTAAATGTCCTTGTGATGATGGTAATGAACAGCTATCAGTTCTAAGAACACAAAATGAAGTCAAGTCCCCGTCCTGAAATCTGGAGAAGATTGCCATATATCCACTGAATAGAGTTGTCAGAAAATCTAGATCTTCAGGCATCCTGGGGAAAATCAGTGCAAGAATCCATGAGGGAATCATTTGTTCAAATACACAGTCTAGCCATTTTTTTTTATTTTTTGAAATGTTAACTTGTCTGTTAGTATAAAATGCAAGGCTTAGCAAATTCTTTATTTTCAATTTTCTTCTGATTTTTAATTTGCTTCTCTAGCTCTACTAAGGAATCTAAAGAAAGCAAGACAACGTCAAAGGATGATAAAGGTAACTATTACAAGTTAGAGTAGTGCTGTCTTGAAGTAAATGCCTTCCTATTTGAGAACTTCCTTGCCATGTACTAAAATGGCTTATATGATTGAACTTTGTTTGTAGTAAATTGTACTAGAGGTGCAGTAGTCATTAGCTCTGTGTGTACGTGTGTATTTATCATGTCAGATTCCTCATAAGATCAAAAATCCTTATTCTAGGGACTCAATGGAAATATATTCTTCTTTTTGAAAATACCATTGTGTGCAAACTCAACATCTCCCAGGTGTTTGTTTTGATAACAAGGTGCAATTTTCAGATATGCCTACTGTAACTTGACATCAGCCCAAGGGATTGATTATACATATGCACAGAAAACGCAAAAAACCACATGCAGTTACTGAAATATAACACCAGTTAAATTATTTGTTCAGACTTTAATTCTTGCTCAGTTTTAAATAACGTGAACTTTCAGCTGCAGTATAACAGCTAACATGCTGACTAGGAAAAGTGTGCGTGTGGCTGTCAGTGCAGTAAAGTTGGAAGCTATTTGTATACTTCGGTGTTTCCTTCTGTCACCTAAAACCTAGTATTATGAAAAACTCATAGTGGAGCTCTGGTGTGCATTAATGTCAACAGTTATACAGATGCTTCAGAGCTGAGCAAATATATTCGTACAAGCTGATGTGCCTCCTTCATTTGCCTTTTCGCTCTCTCCCAAAAACCTTCATTGCAGAATCTCTCATATATCACAATGGATGAACGGAGCTTCACGTGAGCAGTGAAGTTTTTAGGAGAAATCTGTGTGACAGACACAGTTCAGTCTTCTGTTCATCCCTGTCTGCTCACGATAATTTTGTATTTATGGTTAAATTAAAGAAATAGGAAATCTGTTTCCACGTAGCGTTTACAACATCTATAATAGTCACTATCATAAGGCTATCTTAAAATACATATACAAAGCCAAGATAGTAGCTATTTAATGATAAACTTAGAATATCACAGTTTATCAAGATAATCCTCGGTGAAGATAGCTGAGGCCTTTTGCTCTTAGTTCATCTTGATGCATTGAAGAAGGAAAGCCAGCTGTTTCTCAAGGTGGTTAAACTGCCTTGTAAAACTGCACGCCTCAGATTGTCCAGCTGTGTAACTGGAGCTCCCGTGTGTGTCTAGCCTGGATGACCGGCTACGCTGTAACATACTCAGAAGCAGTTCATACACTTAACAGCAAATAAGAAGCTGAATAAAATAATACAAGAGATGTTGGAGATTTGTGCGTGACTCTTGAGCTCTTAGTTCTAATTTGTTACAATAATGGCTAAAACATGTTTGTTTTTTTTCTTATGGATTGTCCTTCTTGTCCTTAGTATTTTCCTTTATATGTGCTAAATAAATTTGGTAAGCTACATCCAGCAGTGTATTAAAAAGCTTCTCTGGATGGAGGGTAGACAGCAGGAGTTTGTGGAAACAAGACACATTCTGGAGGCTAGGAAAAATAAGTTATGTTGAGGATTAACTGCCTCCTCTGTTAACCTTTCTGTCACTGCTTTGGTCATTTGATCAGTGTAAAGACGTACTAATGAAAAACAAATGTTGGGTGCATTTCTAGATGGTAGTACTCAATAAGAACCGAAAATTGAAGCTTAATTTACTTAAAATAAGGAGTAAAGCATGCCTTAAACAGAGTGCTGTATGATTTCCTAGCTCTGTCAAGTAAGCCAAGCTGTTGGTCTCATTGCGGGGGTAAATGAATGAAATCTTATGGCGTATATTTTCTTTATATAGAAGTCTTTTCAAGAAAGGTAACCGGATAAACAGTTACTTAAAGGTAACAGGCTAAGTTTCTCTTGTCAAGTGAGTTTAGTTCAATATTCATTATGTCTTTGTTTCCTTAATTTTGTTGGCTGTTTTGCAAAACTTGTTTCAGGAAGTGGAAGCAGTGTTAGTGGTAGCAGTGGAAGTTCAACTAGGAACCTGTGGGTTAGCGGACTCTCTTCCAACACAAAAGCTGCTGACTTGAAAAATCTCTTTGGCAAATATGGAAAGGTATTTCATGTGGTGTGATACTGTGTGTTATGTGTGTCTCTTCCCCCTAACGCCTTGTTGTGGTTTAACCTGGCGGGCAGCTGAGCACCACACCGTGGTTTGCTCTCTCTCTCCACTCCCAGTGGGAGAGGATCAGGGGAAAAACAAAAAAACAAAAACAAAAAAAAAACCAACAAAGTAGAACTTGCGGGTTGAGATAAAAACTACTTACTAAGAGAGAAAAAAGGAAAGGGTGGGGCAAAAAGGTGATAGTTATTACTATAGATACAAAAGAAGCGATGCACAATGCATATGCTTATCACCTGCCAACTGATGCCCAGCCACTCCCCAGGCTGTGGCATCTCCCCGCTGTTTTCAAGCTTTTTCTACATGATGTCATACAGTATGGAGGACTCCTTTGGCCAGTTTAAGTCAGCTCTCCTGGTTCTGTCCGCTCCCAACTCCTTGTGCTCCCTCAGCCCCTCTCACTGGCAGGATCTGAGAAACTGAAATGGCCTTGGCTCTGTACAGCACTGCTCAGCAACAACTAGAAACCAGTGTGTTATCACCATTGTTATTCTCCTAAAGCCAAAACATAGAATCATAATCAGCTCTGTCCCAGCTGAGATCCATGACACCCCTACTCTATTCAAATAAAGAAATTGTGTATTACTTGATTTAAACGCAAATCTGAGATGAAATGTCTAACCCATATAATTAAAAAAAAAAACAACCACAAAACAACAATACATTCAGCACCTTAAGCAAGAATTTGTACTTACAGAAAGACCCATAACTTAATAAGAAAGTTGTTTTCCTTTTGAGGTAAGATAAAAATGGTACTAATATTGAGGTCAGGACTGGCTTTGAACCTTGAGAGTTTTTTTTTAATTGAATAGCGATGGCTAAGTTCTTCTGCAGCAACTGTGTTTAAGATTGAGAGACTTTTTTAAAAAAAAAAAAGTGTTCTGAGGGCTTCTGAATGGGGAAAAATAAGTTAAAAATAATACGACAGCTAATGTCAGCTCTTTTTGGGACTCTTCTCATGAAGTTTGTTACAGGCTGCTTAAACTAAGCCTGTTTTCCTGGATTTTGGTTTAGCATGGGAATTCTGTGAATCTGATTATTGGTTGTCTGATTTTTACAATAAGGAGGCAGTTTTATTTAATGCCTTTATGAGTACTGAAACATAATTTTGTTAAAATTTCCAATTTTGTCTATTTTGTTAAAATTTCCAATTCTCTGCCTGTTTTTGCTTGGAAGATGTTCAGCACCTGTATGTGCTTCCATATCCTCTTTAAATAAATGGGGAAAAATGTAATGACTAAGTGACTGCAGCATTGCAGGCTGCTAAAAAGATTAAGTGAATGCATTATTACTTAGGTCAATCAATAAGACTTGCTCCTACAGTTACTGAAATTCTAAGAAGGAGCTGCAACACAAGACTTAATGCTTTCTCAAGAGGCAGGTGTCTAAGAGCTGTTACCAAACCTGCTTAGTTGACACATTTGGTAGTTGAAGAACTTCCTGCCTTAAGCAACATAATGCAGTAATTTATTATACCTTCCTGTGATTAATTGGCAGCGGTTGACTTTTCTTATGTATATTTATCCATTAGAGATGAAACATCAATTTCAGATCAGCATGAATTTTGACGGTGGTTCTCAAAAAAAAAAAGTGCATGAGGTTGTTACTGGTCAAAACTGGCTTTAATTTGCCATGATTTGAAAGTTGGGATAAAGTTTTTGAAAGGGCGCGATTGTTTGCTTTACAGAACTTGTAGCGTCATTCCTTCTAATGGGGTGGGCTTTTTTTTTTTGTTCCATATGTACTAGGGTAAAAACACAACTGGCTTATCATCTGTTCCTCACTAGAAATGTATTTCTAAAAACCTAATTTTCACCTGTTTATGTAGGTACTTGGTGCAAAGGTGGTCACAAATGCACGAAGTCCAGGGGCAAAATGTTACGGCATAGTAACAATGTCTTCTAGTACAGAAGTGGCTAGATGTATCGCCCACCTTCATCGGACAGAGCTGCATGGCCAACAAATTTCTGTTGAGAAAGTAGGTTTAATAAGATGACAAGTTTCCCCAAACAGACGGTCTTAGACAAGAATCTGTATTAACATATTGGCTTTTGGAAAAAATGTAGGTGAAAGGCGATCCTTCCAAAAAGGAGCTGAAGAAGGAAAGCGATGAGAAATCTGGTTCAGGGAGAAGCACAGGAGATAAGAAAACGGCATCGAGTGATAAAACCAGCAAGTAAGAACTTTCACCTGTCTTCTAAAGTTGTGAAAATCCTTTAAGTGGAATTTCCTCATTATGTTTTTGTGTTTCTCTCCTAACAAGAACTCCATCAACCAAAAAAGAAGAAAAGAAATCTGAGAAATCTGAAAAAAAAGAAAGTAAAGAAGCCAAGAAAACAGAAGGTAAAGATGAGAAGAGTGATAATGGAGCAAGTGGCCCTAATCAAGAATCCACTAAAAAAACTGAAGAAAAGAAAAGAATAAGTATGCAATATAGCCATGTTTCCTCCTTGTGAATCTGTGTCTGACTTGTTTTGGGGGCATGCTCTTGCTTTTCGTGGAAGAAAAACAATTAACCGCTGGTTCATCTTCACAATCCAGTAATATCTATTACTTCAGAGCCAATGTGAAAGCTTCCATTTACCGTACTAGTACTAAACTACAGAAGTGTGCTGGCATGCTTCTCCTACCAGTAGCACTTTGGTGACAATTCTGAATCTCTTAAGTCAATGAATATGTGTAATAGGCAAATGAAGACTGTGTTTGTTTTTAAATCACCCTTCCTTTTTTTTTTTTTCATCCCCCTTCCCTAGGTGGTAAAAGCCCAGGTCACATTGTAGTACTAGACCAAACAAAAGGAGACCAAGGCCACTCTAGGACAGTGAGAAGGGGAAGGTTTGAGAAAGTAAGTATCTATCAATTTAATGGAATCCTTATATGATTTGATGCTACCTTACAGTTGATATCACTTTTTTTTCTGATGAGTCTGTGAAGCATCACAAACTACTAAGCTTAGATAGTAGCTTTGTATGCTGTGGGATAGCTCAGTAGTTAATGGTAACTGAACGTAGCATCCAGAAATCTCCCTAAGTAAATGAGACTTCTGAAATAACCATTGTAATCTCTATCTATAGCCACAGATATTGAGGAACAAAGAGCGTATTATCCAAGATAAAGTGAAATTCAGGGAATACAGGGGTAGAAAGGATATCTTGCCTTTTGAAAAGATGAAGGAACAGAGATTGCGAGAACACATGGTTCGATTGGAAAGAATACGACGAGCTGTTGAACTCCGAAGGTAGTAATTCAACTTTTTGCTAAAGGCTATTTTACACATTAATTGATCAGATACTATATTTGGAAATCTAATTAGAATGTATTCTGTCAAGCCTTTTACTCAGATGTTAAAGTCTGGGATTGTACCTAACAGTACCCTTATACAAATAAGATGACTCAAAGTTTCTTGTTTAATATTTTAAAAGCCATATGTGTATGCGCATAGCTTAGTGCTTGTTGGAGGGGGTACGACTGCATGCAAGTTTGCTTTTTGAAAAGATGAGAAGTTGAATAGGAGATGTGGCCAAAAATAGTAACTTTTAGAGAACTATGAGATGCCTAAATGACAAAGCAAGCATAATACTAATTTGTCTCTGTACGTAAAAAGACTAAATGGCTAGTTTCTCTTATTCTGCTCATTTAATGTGGCAAAAAGCTTGCAGAGAATACTTATGTGACTTGTGTTTTTAGCTGGATTTCCCCAAACAAAGGAATTCCCAGCAAGCGTAGATCATATAGGAGAAAATGCCTTTCCTGCTTCCTGTAAGCTGTTCTGTAGGAGGTGAGGATGAAGAAAACAACCATGAATACCTCATCTGTGCAAGTCAGAACTGTCATGTTTTTCTGTCTTATTTTTGGACAGAAAGCAGTAATTAAATTTTTGTTAGTTTGAAGCGGGCAACAGCTGAAACAGCAAGTCTTTCTAAGATCAAAATGGTATTATTTTCTAGGCTACTGTTGTTACCTGCCAGATAACAATACAGCAGTATGAATCCAGTGCGAAAAAAATCAGAATGGTAATTCTTGACTTAAGCAGACAACAGATACTAAAACATTTAAGTGGTTCTGTACAATACAGTTCAGCTACTTAGGGCTAAAAGGAGTAGGCTTCTAATACCAGAGCTTCTGTCAGCAGTAGTGCTCTCACATATAGCTGATGAATGTCTGTGCCTAAGGTGATGTTAGTTTTGGATGAGAAACTTCTTTCAATTTAGTTTCTGCTATCTCTTTTTGTTGTTTTTATTTTCTTTCTCCAGGAGAAGAGAAATTGCTGAGAGGGAACGTCGGGAGAGAGAACGTATACGAATAATGCATGAACGAGAAGAATGCTTGCAGAGAGAAAGGGAACGATTAGAAATAGAAAGGCAAAAGCTAGAGAGGGAAAGGATGGAACGAGAGCGTTTGGAACGAGAGCGTGTTCGTATTGAACAGGTATAGTAGTTCAGACTGTAATGCAGTATCAATAAAGACTGTAACCCAGTTTGCACTTGCTATGAATTTCTCTTCAGCCTTCCACTCAGGCCTCAAAAGAACCACCCCAACAACAAATCAGCAAAGTTGTAAAACAGCAGCAGCAGTCTTTACCTTGTTTGACTTGTAATTTAATGGCAAGTTCTTGATGCAGTAGCTGTACGTATCTGTCAGAAACACTAATACTGAAGTTCAGTAGACGACACTGCCTCTGCGAGTTAGTCTTAAGTAATTTTATTGGCTTTTTCCTAGGGAACAATGGTCTAGCAAACTTAATGAGCTGTATTTCTGGGCAGTGAACACATTAGTAACATGAGGAAGCACCTGGAGATTTTTATACCTAACAGATGCATTGTCTGTTCTTCAGAGAAATACTCCTTTATGCTCTTGAATCTTGGATGCTATCCAAGGATGAATTATATCAGACAACCTTTAGTAGAAAACTGTCAGATACTAGTTCTGTAAACTTACTGAGTGTTTCACAGGTATCTCTAATTAGAGCTCTTGTGTCTGATGCGTTTATTTACTCATTCCTTTCATGGTAGGAACGCCGAAAAGAAGCAGAGCGTATTGCTCGTGAAAGGGAGGAACTTCGTCGACAACAACAACAACTTCGTTACGAACAGGAGAAGAGAAACGCTTTGAAACGTCCACGTGATGTAGACCACAGGTAATCGAATTCTGAAACCATTGTTTTAGAGTCCTTAGAGCGGGTAGCTGTTTGTGACTTGAAAATGTGGTTGTACCTGAAACAAGTCTTCACAGAAGAATTGAATTTCTGGTATTTGTTTCTGACATTAGCATATGTCAAGTATGAAACGTGGTATCTGTATGAGAGGGCTTTGACACAGAAGCATCCCATTGGTGAATGGGATGGAATACTGTACCAAAAGAATGTAGTATAATTGCATGCATTTGCTGAGAAAAGCTGTTCTTCTGCCTTAATGGCTGAAATTTCTAGATTCTAATTCATTAAGAATTTACTTAACTGATAAATTAATGGTTCAGGGAGTCAGCGTGATGGCTTTTCATTTTTGTTGCAGCTGATGACTTGTGTCACTGGCTATTTGAGCTGCCTGAATCAAAGCTCAAAGGCAGTTTCTGTAATTGAAAAAATAGGACTGAGACCTTAGCCATAAAGTTGACGTAAGAGGTACAGTGGAGGGCAACTGTAAGGACTCATGGTAGAGACAACAGCAGAACACTGAAGTACATGAAAATGAAGCTGTCTTTATTCCCCTCATCAAGTAACAGTGTCTTGCTTTCTCATCGTGAGCTCTGCACCTGAGTGTTTCTAATGAGCAAGGGGCGACACTTTCCACATGGTTCTTTCCTGAGAAAGCTGTTTTGATTTTTATTTTTTTTAATCTAGAATTTAGAGGATTTCCAAGGGTACAAATGCCTGTCTTTAAAGCAGATGACTGATGCATAATTGAAACTATTTTCTGTACATTAAGCCATGATTTGGATACATGTAACTGATGATGGTTCATTTGTTTCTCTTAAAGGAGAGATGATCCTTACTGGAATGAGAGTAAGAAGATGGCTCTTGATACAGATGCACGTTTTAGTCATGGTTCAGATTACAGAAGCCAACCGAACAGATTTAATGATTTTGATCACAGAGAACGGGGACGATATCCAGAAGGTTCTGTTCCATCATCTTCTTTTGATAGGTAAGTTAAGATGATGGGGCAGCAGGTATTGGTCTGCCAACATCTTTACATTTAGAATAGTTGAAGATGTCATTGTGCAGCAGTAGAATTGTAGCATTGTCTAGAAATGACTTCAGGACTGGCCACTCGTACCGTAAAATCTTAACTGTTTTTCTCTGGAGATATTAAATTAGCTGCATGGTGGTCTTTTGATCATGTTTCAAAAGAAATTTTGCAATTACTCTTCTTTCACATCTTGTCACAAATGATTTCCAATGAATTAGATCTGTCCTGCTTGATTAGTTTCTATCCTTAAGAAGCAAGGCTAAAAGCACCTGACTTAATGACGTGCACAAATCGTGTCGGTTACAGTCCACGCGGCTGTGCAGTAGTTACTTATTCCAGGCCCAACTCCATGTTTCCACTGAACACCTCCAGTAACCATTAGAACATTAAGACCATGTAATTGTGGCTGCTGGACTTGAATGCTGCGAACGAGTACTCTCCAGCTGACTCAATAAATCTAGCATTCCCTGTGCTTCATACCAGGAAGATAAAAAGGAGACCCTACAATAGCTTCAGTATTGTAGCTGCCAAACTACACGCAGATAAATCCCTGAAAAATGTTAAGGTGGATTTAAGAACTCAAGCTCAAAATGACAACTGTAAAAATAAATATAATTCAGTGTGTAAGGACCCTTGCAATGTATACCATGTAAAAAGATGAATAGTATTTTTAAATATGATTATATGAATAGTATCTCCTAACCTCTGAGCTTATATTTAAGGAGAAATGGGAAGAATGGAAGACAAGCAAATGACTTTTTCCTGCTTTAACAACCTAGGCGAGAACGATTTGTAAATCAAGGTGAAGCAAAAAAGACTCGCCCAACAGCACGAAGAGAAGAACCAGGGTTTGAGAGATACCCGAAGAATTTCAGTGACTCCAGAAGAAATGAGCCACCACCGCCAAGAGGTGAACTTCGAGATACAGACAGACGGGAAGTGCGAGGAGACAGAGATGAAAGAAGAACAGTGATAATTCATGACAGACCTGAAATACCACATGGTCGACATCCAAGAGAGACTGGTTCAAATCCACCTAGGCAAACGAATTGGAAGAACGAGGGAAGCATAAGCACAGACAAACGGGATGGCAGGTAAACTTGCTGGACATACAACCAGTGACAGTACTGATTCTTGTAAAATCTATCATGCCTCAAGAACTGGGGGGTAAAGAGAGAATAGGTTCCTTCCTAAAGAGTGGCAAAGTCCCTTTCCAAAACAGTAGGAAAAATTTAATGATTACTTTGTCACGTATGCTAAACGTCCAGAAACTCTATGCTGACGCCTAGCAGTCTATTCTTAATTATGCATAGCAATATATAGGAAGGAGGCTTTTTATGTGAGAATGCTGATATAAGCAAATGCATGCAAACTTTTAATTATTTAGCGAGCCATGTAGATTTAAAAGAATGTTTCCAAGAAGCCAACTGCAAGTTGCTAGCAATATGGAGAACTCAAAAAGCATTCTTAGAAGTCTGTTATGTTTTGGTATCTGTTACATTATATTATACTGAAACCAGAATTTTGATAAAAGCAACTTTTACAGAGGTGAGAGGCCAGATCGATCAGGAAGAGAAGTGTCTGGACATGTCAGAGGTGCACCTCCTGGGGGCCGAAGCAGTGCTTCTGGGTATGGAAGCAGGGAAGGAGAACGAGGAGTGATGGGAGAACGAGGTGGTGGAGGACAAGTAAGTAATTCTTTCCTTGTGTTTATGCATGAGACAGGGAGAAACTGGAAAGTACAAAATCATGCTGGAAAAATGAGCTGACCACATAGCATCACCTAAATCATAACAAGCATTATGACTAGTTTAAAGTTGCTTGTTTCCTATTAAATAGCGTTTGTGATGCTTTTTTCTTTAATTAAGCTAAAAAGTCTGTAGAAAACATACACAGTTCTTAGGTGTAGTGTCTTTCAGGTGGGGCAGAGCAGCGTGTGAATAAGTTGCTGATTAGGCTTTTCATAATGTGTTATCATACTGTTTTTCAGTTTCTAATCTTGCACTGCATGTTACTTTCAGTGTGCTACTTAGAGACAAATCATACAGAATGCTTTTTCACCAAAGCTGACAGCCTCAACATTCCACGCTACTCCCTCGTGAAGCATTTAACATTTCTCTTTCTGCAGATAGATGGAACATGCTTAGTTATTATGTGATTGGGTTAGAACTGGGAGTAAATTACAAGCTCATCGGACTTCACCCTTTGCACACTTATTACTGCAAAATAGTTCCATTTTGATCTGTAGAGTTATTTTAAAATAACAAGGCTTATTTTAAGAATGGTTTAGCTGCTTGTGGATTGAAAGCTTAAACTACTGGATTTTGAAATAGCATTACTGGAGACTTGCTGGGTTAACTTCCTTGAAAAGCTCACTTCACATTGATGATGAAGTAGGTCTTTCATTCTGAAAATTACTCTTTCTTGCTAGCACTACAATGAAGACAGACACGTTGTTGAACGGCACAGTCGTGACGCTGGACCAAGGAAAGAATGGCATGGACCTAGTTCTCAAGGAAGCGGGTATCATGATGCAAGGAGAATGGGAGATGGCCGTGGAGGAAGTGGCATGATGTCTCCACACACAAGGTACAAAAATTGTTCCTTCCTCCGACTTCCCCACTGAGCTCCCAAAGTGCATGTTCTACTTCACAAGGGCAGTAGCCTCAGTGTAATCAGCATTACCTCCCATGGAGGGCTTGCTGCTGCGCAACATGCAATCCATCTTTTTGTGCCAGCACTTGGCTCCACTGTTCTTGTACTGCTAGTGCTGTTCAGTTGCAAAGTCAGTAGCTTCCTGTAAAGCCTCTTGTCTTGAATGGCTTCAAGATTCTTTTGAGATTTAATGGTTGAGTGATATGAGAAGTATCAGTGTTCTTATCTGTGCGCCAAGAGTGTAGATGCTTTTGATAACACTTCTTTAACACCTTTATTTCCAGTAACTCATCACCAATAAATAGAGTTGTACAGATCACAGGGAATTCCATGCAGAGGGGAAGTGGCTCAGGATTTAAGCCATTTAAAGGTGGACCTCCACGACGATTCTAAGACCTACAGCTGCTTGGTTTCAAGATAACTTATTGAAATTTCTTGTAAACTTTCTCTGATTAAAAACAGGAAATCTTGTCCAGAAGTCCTGATTAAATTTTTTTAATTTAACATGCTTACTTTCCTCTCAATTTTGGAGGCATTTTAATAGTTACGTTGTAATTTTGGATAGTTTTTGTGTATCTTTGATAAGCATTTTCCCTGAGGCACTAGAGCTGTATAAAGACAAATTGGAACCAAAATATTTGTTAATCCTGTACAAAAGAATGGGTTGCAGCTGTGTGCTAGTCTGATTTACCAACATTAGCTCTGTGGTGTCATGCTTTAAAGTTGCTACTTCTCACAACATACACAGCTATAACCTCCATTTTGAAGGTTGTCCAGGCTATTTCTCTCTGCTTTCTAATTTGTAGAGAAATAAGATTGTTCTTTCATTACTGGGTATTATGTAACCTATTTTTGCAGAAGGTACTGTTACATTGAGTGCATTTATGTGTATTCTTGCAAATGTATTCTTTTGAAATAAACCTTCATATTCTGTATAGCTTCTAGTAAGTCTTTGAAACAGTCTTTGGGGAAGGAAGAAAGAATGAAACTGACAAGCTGGCATAGCAAATCAAAAACAGTATTGACAAACCCTTCTGAAGAACACAAATATTTAAAGCTTAAATATTCAGTATTTATACAACTGAACGCTGGATCTTGTAAATAAAAGTCTGTAAAGTGGTATTCAAATAAGAGCTGAAAGCTTGTACTGGTCAGACTGTTGTAAAAGATCTATCATGTTTAAGGCAAGGGTGAGTAAGAACACCCTGCTCTTTGCCATGCTCAGTTACAGTCCAGTTGGTGTGTGGAGGCACTGTTAAGTATCTGGAGCATTCCAGAAAACTGAAATAACAGAGGTCAATTGTTTTCTCGTTAAGTAAGCTTTCAGGAAAGGTGAGAGGGAATTGACTAGTACAATGGTTTTTATAGTTAATCTTTTATAAGTATGTCAAACCAACAAATAAATTTAAAAAAGGTGTATTAGCAAGCAGCAGGGTACTTACCTAAAAAGTAACTTAATACATCTTAAATCCAAGAGAAGTAAGAACCGAGATAAAGATTTTTTTTTCCAGTACAAGTTATCAAGCTAGAGCGTATTTGAAAAATACACAATTTGACTGTACTGTGTGCTTCATTAAGTGACAACACAGAAAATACATAGTTAGTGGAGGATGAGTTTGCAGTTGCTGATGGACTGAATAGGAAATATGAAAGTTAAAGACAAAGCCAAGTGGGCAGAACAGAAAATTAGAGGTGACTCTGTCTTGCCTGAAGAAGTCTAGATATGCATTGTAGCCTTCAAAGGCATAATGTTTCTTTATTATTTATAAGCAAAATAGCATCAACTGTGCATACGTAGATATGTTAATTGAAGTAAGATTAAATGAAAATATAGTAACAGGGATGATGGAGAAAAATCTAACAAAAAACCAATTGCCTCAGACTTTGAATTTGGAAAATACTTAGTTAGATTGAAGTCTGTCCTGCTCCAGAGTGACTTTATTTGAATACTTCAACCTTGATCACTATGAAAGAGTTGAGATTAAATACCTACATGAAGTTTATTGACAGTTGATGACTTTCAGAAGACTATTAGTCAAAATAGATCTCAGCAGAGTAAAGATATTAAACTATAGAGACGTGTTTCAAACGGTAAACTTAGCAATTTTGCTTTTGTGGTACAAAACAAAAGGGATATTAAAGTACAGAATTAAACTTCTCCAAAAATGATTTGTGCTCAAAATTACTTTAACAGTTTACAAGGAAAGTGTCAATTCCTTATCACAGTCTCTAAAAAGATAAATACAATATAAACAATTAAGGCTTTGAAAATACAAAACATTCAGTAGGTGAGCTCATAGATACCATTACAACATTGGGTAATGGTGTAGCATCATAATGAAAAGGTTTTCCATCACATACTTGGATATAAACGATCCTGCATGAATTAATTTAGTCATGTCATACTTGTAAAATACATTTTTACAACTTTAAACTTCTTCCCTCTTCTAGCAAATCTAGAGTAGCTTTTGTATATTTCCTGTTAAACCAGATTTGGAGAACAAAACTAACCTGACTTAAGACAGATGAGCAATTGCACAGTTGTGGTTGCACAGCAGCTTGAACGCAGTGATCTATTTCAAGAAAGAAAACTGGCACTTTTCAGAAATAACTTCTGGCTTTAAATTACTTGGTGAAAACATAGCATCAAGACAGCATGGTAACAGAGTCAACAGTGGAGAATGTATGATTTACCTGTTAGAGTTTCATTCTTCTATAGGTTCTGAAAGAACATGCTCAAAGTGAGAGTATGTAAGAAATCCCAGAAATGCAAACATACTGCTGTAAACAGTATATAAAATGAATGTGTAATTATTGCAACTATTCAGGATAAAAATGCAAATGGATGAATTATAAGAAGTTTAAAAATTCCCAGGCAGGTTCATTGGTTCAGTGTATCTGTAGCAGCCTTTACGACAACCAGCTAGTAAACTTCTGCAAGTTTACTAGCAGAAGTAACTAGCAACTTCTGTAGTAAATAGACCTCCGTTGTAAAGTCTACCACAATTGCAACTGGCAAAAAAAAAAAAATGCAAAACAAAGAAAGCAGAACATTTTATTTATTCACCTGATATAAAATCTGTTTTTAAGCTTTCAATCTCAAGGACTCCACCAAAACCCAGCTATATAAGCAAAAGCAGTAATTAACATAAAACAATTCTTTTTGGCTGTAGTTAATCTGCAGTAAAACAATAATGATAAAAAACTAACCTACAATTAAGAGAACATTTGTTGCCTTGGAACTAAAATACTGAGGAGAAAACGAAGTTCTCTTAGATATAGGCAGGGTACTGAATACACATACTAAAAATACAAAGGATAATTTGACAGTAGACTTGCTTAAAAAAGTAGACTCTTCGTTACTCCAAGATTTCCCAGTTGTAATTAACTGCATGACTGGCATGCTTCAGCCTACACTGAAATGCCATGTTTCAGTTTCTTCCTCATGCCTGTTTGTGTCAGTATGAGGTTGGACTGGAGAGACATTTAATAAAATAAATTTGGACAAGTGCTACAAATATTAAAATACTGCTCTTGAAGTTTAAAGGATCCAAAAACACATTCAGCCACCAGCAGTTACTGTAAGGTAGTTCTGAACTGTTAACTATAGCAACGTACAATAGAAACTCAAGTTTAAAAAACAGCATTATTTATTTATAAATAAATCCATTCCTAACTATTTCTAGAGCAGAGGCTTGTTACTGATGAAGCAATTTATCAGTTCTAAAAGATGACTGCAACATACATAGGTAAATACAACATTCTCATACAAAATCAAATTTGATTGTGTTTTTCCCCCCCTCAATATTATCTTTCCTATAACTATACTACAAAAGAAAAAAAAAAAAGTGTGTCATTTCCTACTCAAAGCTTTATGCATTAATTTCCCAAGACTGAAAATACCAAAAAGAACAGTTTAAGCTATTTTGAAAGTCTATTAAGAAAGCAGTCAAATAATTGTGTAATTTTTTCACAACAAAGAAGTGCACCTTTGGCTATGAGAGCTGGTCCATATATTAAATTGTAATACGGACTTAGGACAGTTAGATGCTTGGATTTGACACATTACATGGTGAGGCCTGTATCGTCCTGCCTCCAGGAGCAGCACACTATTGTTAGTGCTACTTCCTCCACCTCTCTGGATTCTGCTCAGATCTCAGTTTGTGTGAGCTGAAGGCACTGTCTCACACCACTAGCAGATCACTCCCTCGTTAATGAATTTCACAATATGCATCACTTAAACTGGACAGGACTTGAAAGGACATTCTCAAAAGATTAACTGAAAGAAATATAAAACTTGTGCAAGTTTTGACGCCCCTACCCAGCACCAAGATTTGGCTTGGTGTTTGACTGTAGCAGACAATCAAGTTCCACTCACTTTTGGCCCCAGTAAGGCTGTTGGCTGCACCACCAGCACCTACTTCCTTAAATGTGTGACACACCCAGCGATACAAGCACTGACAGTGCCTTATTTCACGTTTCATCAACACATTCAGAGAAACAGATGCCTTTTCATATTGTTACCAAATAATCTGTTGTTAAGTATGCTGTTTAAGCTAAGAAATTGAGTACTGTAGCTCAGCTGAATCGTTCCCGTATGCATTTCCCAGTCCTAACAACGCTTTGTTGAGAGTTGTTCTTTGCTGCCATGTAGAAGCACACACAGTATTTTGACTTCTAAAGATAATTAACTGGATACCTAAATTTCTCAGAGAATGAATTGCTCATTTCAACCTACTAGGTTTCTCCATGAGCAAAAGTAATCGCATAAACCAGAACAGTAACTTTAAAGGCAATAAAGAACTTTAAGGAAGTTCCCCAGAGGTGATTCTTCGGGTAAAGAGAGAGCTCAGAGTGGCAGAGCTGACACAGCCAAAATTAAACAGCAGACAACTGACATTTAATAAAAATGTTGAGACATCAGAGGGTCTGAACAGCTTGTCTTGGCCTAGAAGCACCACGAGAGGAAGAGGAGAAACACAGGGACAGACATGAAGCAAGTATGCTGGTCATTACTTGGGTGAGAAGATCTGGCCAGTACACGCTGTACTACAGGTATTTATTAAGCTACAGCAAAATTAAGGACAAACCCCTCAGCAATTTCAAGAAAATTAGGTGGCACATGGATCTTTATGTTCTGGTCACTTCACTCTATTTGCCCACCACAGTTCTTCGTAGGAAGTGGTAATTGAGCTCGAATACATTGCTTGTGTACTGGACAACTACAAAAACAAGCTGTTAACAAGAAGGAGCTATAGAAAAACACTGAAAATTAACATCAAACAGATTTCTGTGTAGATGGATTTCGATAAGTGTCATTCATCTCACCAGATCTTCCCACTCAAGACAACACTGCAACCAGTCTAGGGCTGAATGTGCCAAATAGAAAATAAAATAATTGCACAAAACAAAACACGTATGTTTTAAGTTCTTGCATTGACATTTGTTGTCACTGGACTACGTGAACACATTTTAATGTCAGATTTTTCTTGTTACCAGAGCCATAGCATAGATGGAGGACAGTAAGCATCATATTGCAACCAAAAGAAAGGCTGTTATTTTTCCTTTTCTGCAATATGCTTTCTAATGAGGACATTGCATCAATTAGCTTGCATTTGTTGAGTCATCTGTTTAAGATTACAACCTCTAAGAGTCTGTTTTTGTATAAAATACAGTTCTTAATTCATTACGTTGTACTTAAAGATTTACTTAGTATAAATTTCAGTTACTGCGCTAAGCATCCTGACAGTAAAAACATTGTCAAGCCAATGAGTTAGCTTTGGGTTACGAGTCTATTGCAGCAGGGAAGAAGAAAGATCTGTTACAAGTATATCAGCTTCACATTTTACTGTAGTATTTCCTGCTGAATACACCAGAAGATGCAATTTCAAGAAGCTGAATTGCCTTTTATTATATACTGGAAAATTTTTTCAGGAACTTGTGCATACAAGTTTGAAGAAATATTTGACAATAGTGTGAAATATCAAGTGTAGAGACTGACTAGCAACGCAGTGCAAGTGTATACAGAAGAGTGTATGCTGCATTTGTAAACTTGTATGTCTGGGATCCACAAGAAGTGCTCTGAAGACAATCTGAATACATACTTTATTATATTAAGTAGATGACTTGCTACAAAAAATGTTTTTTGCATTGTGTTTAAGTGTATTTTCAGGAATGTTAACTTCTTTCTCTTACGTTACCATCTTCATTTGGATTTGCTTTCTTTTGGCCTCAGATTCCACATGAATCCACTTAGGAAAAGTGGTAGAACTGAGCATTTACAAAGTGCCTTTTAGAAACACATTTAACACTATGGCAGTGCTCAACTTTTCGCTAATTTTAATACTTGTATTGAGCTTTATTACACAACTACAACAAAACAACAGGAAATTCTATGATTGTCTTCTGTGCTAGCTTTTATCTAGAGGAAAACAAGTTCTACTCTACTTTTCTGACACTTTCATATACATTACGTAGGTAGTTGCAGCGTGTGCATGCTAAATTATATAACAAATGTAAAGTGCAAGTCTGTAACTTTTTGCCAGGACATGAGCTTTGAAAAGGAGTGTAAATGAAGTAAACAGAGCCAGAAATACACAGCAACTCTGCTAGTGCTCCACAGTTACTCTGTGATACTGTTTTCCAAGTTCACTATTACAGATAAAAGAGGTTCTGTTCAGTTTTTAATTCATCGGATATTGTCTTATATACCAACTGTGACAGTTACTTTTGAAGTGGTTAGTCACAGTAGGGCATTAATTAAGCTTCCATACATATTTCATTTGGGTGTTAACAAGCTCACCTGCTTTTAACTTCTGCCACTAGCAATCTCAACCCATGCAGAACGATGCCCTACATTTCAGGAGTTCTTTACCTTTTCTCCAAAGCCTTGAGTCCTGTAAAGAAAACAGCATATTAACAGAAAACTGTTTGAATAGCAGCCCTGTCATCACAAATACCCTGAAAACTTCACTCCTTTATTGAAGAAGGAACGGAATTACTGGGGAGTGCAGACTTACTTTGTGATGAGCGCTGACATTTAACTTTTCTTTCTTTGTGACCAAATGGCATTGTGATCACTACAGTGTATTAGGCTTCAGGCACATCTGTCTGAAACTGGAAACACTACATGAATTATTCTAATAGAAGCAAGTATTTCAGGCAAAAAGCATCTATGACAGCCACAATGCCTGCTCAAATCAAATTTGTTACAAAATTTGAAGTGGCAACACTGTACTGAAAATAATAAGATAACAAACACTTAGCTTGACATATTTATTTTTCAAGGGAAATAAATAAATGTAAATACACAAATTTGGAAAAAATCTTAGTAACAGAATGTTTTTAAACAACATTCTGCCTTTAAGTCTTCATTATTGACACTACCGAAATATTCTGTAATTTGCTTAATGTAGACAAGTCATTATGTCGGTGATCCTCCATCACACGAGTTTGTTTGAATAAGTTAGGCTGCTGCAAAGGAAAAAATGTGGTCAACCTTTGCTTTGACACAGAAATTTATCTAAACTGCATACATTATGTGTTAAAATGACTTTCCTGGGCATGACTTCACCAGAGAATATAGAGAATTTTTTTACATTTACAATTTACATATTAGAGACCTACCCTTCATTACTTCATTTTTATAAAACAGAAATTATAAC
Source organism: Numida meleagris (assembly GCF_002078875.1). Taxonomy (NCBI): domain Eukaryota; kingdom Metazoa; phylum Chordata; class Aves; order Galliformes; family Numididae; genus Numida; species Numida meleagris. Next base: position 6,322,995 of record NC_034417.1, read on the forward strand.
AAAATTGAAAAACAGAAAAGAAAAAAGCATGGAATAAAAAAAGTGGTATAAACTGGCTCTTCATTTAGTAAGACATTCTTCCTTTACACGTCTAATTTTCATTCTAGTATCATCCCAGCAATTCTGCTCGAAACAGTTGTAAAGCAGCTTTTTACCTGTCAGCTTGTGTTTAGACAGCCTCTCTCTTACAGACATTCTCCAAACCCCTGAAAGCAGGAATGTCATATCCCACCCAGCTACTTCAGCTGTACCAGACTTGTGCAAGCTATCGACTTGTCCAGGAGAAGCAGCCTTTTTCAAAAGTATCTACAAATTGTGAAATACAAATTTTATCAAAAAGGTTCAGCAAGAAGATAACTGTTATTGACTTAATCTAAGTGGAGGAGGAGTTTTGGTCCCCTCAGAATTCTGTGAGCATCCCATTCCTGTATTCTATAGATACTAGAAGATGCAACATGTTTGTTTGGTTCCCATAAATAAGAAAAATCTGATTTCCAAAAATTCTAAATTAGCTCTTTAAAACAAAATATTACACCTGACCACCTTTCCAAACAATCTCAAGAGATTAGCCTAGCTTTTCTCTCACCCTTCCTAAGTGTGCTTTTTAAGGATATATGATTTAGAAAACAAAGTATGTATTTAATTACAGTACACTTGCTCAAATACACAAGTGAACATGTTAACGTCATGTTAAAGTTGAAGGTACTTCTGGAAAAAAAGGCAGACAGTTATTTTAACTCTGCATTCTTAGACAGAATAAGGATTATTATGGACCTTAGTTCCCTCTCACTGTTTACCTATCATACAGAGAGGTCAATAAATAAGTTCCTATCTGGTCCAGTTTACCTACAAGTGGAAAAAAAAATACTTAAAGGAAAAGAAATTACCTATAAAATTACTTGTTTAACCCTGATAACATCTGAGTTGTCATACCCAGTTTGTAATTGCAAGAAAAACAAACAATATTCATCTCGCTCATTAGTAAATGCCCCGTTTTTTAATAACAGTTTTTTATATGATCAAGTCATGTATTCCTGGGGCAAGAAAGCTGGCAAGGAGATGCAACAACAGCACTAACACAGTATAAATCTGGGTTCAAAAAACCAAACGTACTAGATCCAGAAGCAAAGATATCTGGACACACTGAGGAGGCAATGCCCACCTGTTATTTGGGCACTTATGTCATGAAGACTATACCCAGCCTAAGATATAGTTTCATACCATGAAAGTAACACAGGATTCTGTTGTGCTAGTGTACATACTTTAGGAAAAGAGTCTTAAACAAAACCAGTTACCTCCTTTGTTTAGAGTGGAAGATAAAATAGCTTACTGATGTAATAAGTAATGGATGTCACTATGACACAAAACTTGCCATGACTTGTGTTTTCAGCTACAAGGTGCAGTATTTCTTATGACTAACTCAAAGCACAGCCACATCCAACTGTGATTTGGAATTCCATCTCAAGCAGCACACACTATGACTTTGAAGAAAGTCTATATGATTGTAACAAAGTCACCCATCTTCTCCTGAAACATGAACAAAATCCGTGGGGTAATCAGGCACAGGCGGCATGTAACGGGTTTGTCTTCCTTTTTACTCCTTGTTTTTGCTTCTGAGGACATGCACTTGGCTCCATGCTATTTTCCATTTAGTGTTACAAGAGAACACAGCTATTCTTCTCTTTTTCTCTCTCTTTCTCTCGAGGCTCTTTACGTTTGCGTTCATTGCTCCCAGATTGTCTTCCACTTGCTGGAGAAGGAGCACCTTGCACCTGCTACATAGAAAAAGAACAAACAGTATTTTGAATATTTTGATGTAGATAGAACAATTTCAAGTATTAAACTTCCGTGAACTTGAATCTAACTATAATGCAAACAACGGAACGCAGGTAGAAGTTCTTTCAATATAAATTCTCCAAAACCCTCATGCAAGCTTATTTCTGAACAACAAAATCAATTGAAAATATATTGCAAGTCTTGTGTGTCTCTTCTGTTGTGCCCATATATTCAGATCAGTTGTTTCAATAATACAATATGGCATCAAACATTTTCTGGCACTTCTGTATTTACTATACTGGAAAATTTTCCCCATTTCATTTCTAAGAACAATCTGCATTTCAGAAGTCATGAACTGAAGATGCTGACTCTGATGACTAAATGTATTAATGCAGAGGTTTTTTTTTTTGTGGCCCATTACTAGAAAGTACTGAAGAACTTGGTGGGTGCTATACAACAAAACAGAAGTTTTGTTACTTCATCTAATGTAGCTACCATCCATTCACAGCTGCAAATGGTGGTGCCATTAAACCCTGTTAAGGAGGTTCTTTCTGCCATTCTGCAACCAGCAGAAGCGAATCTCTCCTTGTACCCTGTTCACCTATTTGTCTTAGAAGTAACTACTGATGATGGTATTTAAGCAATAAGCAGCAGAAATAACAGAACTTTTAACTGTCAAAAATTCTCATTTTGTGTTTATCAACCAGTGCCAATTAAGGGTTCTGAAGAGGCACAGGCCATCCAAAGATTCAGCCTTCAGATTGCTTTTTTTAAAAATATGTAATACATATATTTTGATAAAAGTGTGTGTGTTAAAAAAGTCTCAATCAGATAAGAACTCCCTGAATCCAGAAAAACTTAAATACTGTCTCTTGCATTAAAAAAAAATATATACGGCAACTTGTACGCATGTGAATAACATTTTCCAAGCATTCCGAATGCAACTGCTTATTGGAAGGGGGGTTTGGCTGGGGAAGGCATTCCAATAGCAACTGTTAATTTCCTGTTTTGGAACAGGACAGAATAAACTCACAAGATGTCGTAGACTAAAATACCTAAAAATGGTAAAACCACAAATTTCCACAAGACAAAATGAAGAGAAAACTTTGACTATTATTGAAAAGCTTCTAATTGAACACTGTTTTATAAATAGTGTATTTTTAATATAATCTTTGTAACCTGAAGTAGTAACTCATCCCATCATTCCAACTTAAACTACATAAATGCAACTTTGATTTAGGTTAGAAATGCCTTGAAGTATTTAAGTAGCAGCAACTGCCATATCTCTGTGCGTGTTCCAAAGCTATAGCAGCAAATAAAACAAGATAACTATAGGAATCTTAACGAATACTGCATATAATGTGAACAGCATCAGTCCTAGTTATCTGAGGTGTTTACAATGCAGATGTGTCTATATAACTCTGAAGTTAATACTCACTATAACTAATGGTCATATTCTGTGACAATGTTTTCTTACCTGGACCTGAGCAGCTGCTTGTTCTTGTTCCTGATAGTACTGAGAAGCTCGCCTGTCCTCCTCTTCTTGGAGCTTCTTTGCTAGCTCTAGATCACTGATTCCTTCTGGTATCTGTTCCCAGTTAATCTCTTGATTTTGCTGCTCTTGTTGTAGAGACAAAGCCATCAGATAATCCTAAACAGTAAACTTACGTATTAATGCTCTTTCATATAGAAAAGAGCCAAGTCATGTCAAGTACATTTTTCAACAAGGGCAGCCATACAGTACCCTCCCCTTTACCCTGACCTCATCTACAACTGCATCTTTCTCAGAAGTTCTATTTCAGAACCTGCTCAAAACCTGAACTGCAGTAATGCTGGGGAAAAAAAAAAAACAGCAAAAAAATACAGCCACCTTACAATTTTGCCTTCGGTGTTCCTATGTCACAACATGCAAAACACAAAAGCTAGTTTAAAAAAAAAGTAACTGCTTTCAGGTTTAAATTCCTTTCACTGGACAACAGTAAAAGGACAGTGTTTAGCTCACGCTAGTTCTGGGCAGAAGTAATGATTTGAATGCTGTCTTAGAAAGAGCAAATTACAAATTGAAACTCTGTGATTTATGATCAATAGATCATCTGTCCCCACTGGACTGAGCAGTGTTGACCGTGAATCAATGAGAAACACTATTTCCTAACCCCATAAGAAAATAATCAAAAATAGTTTTGATATGTCCAAACAGACAGCACTGACTACTCGAGATATTGCTAGCCATTATCTCTACCAGATTGTTTATTCCACAAAAAGATGCACAGTGGTTGAGTCTTTCCAAAAGCATTTGCTATTCACAGATATTTTTAAAGTATTTGAAAAAAAAAAATAACAGTGATTATAAATTCATTTTGCTTGTTTAGAATGTAAGACTTACAAGTGCTCTTGCTACACGTTTACACGTTAACACAAATAGGCCTCGTCTCAGACAGGACTTCCACAAACTACTACTTGTTCTTAAAAAAAACAAATAACCATCACCATGTGCAATCTGCTATCAGAACACAAAGTTCAATTATGCCAATGTACTGAAATGAATTTATTAGACAAGGAGAAGTTTATAGTTTCAATACTTCACCTGTTCCCATACACTAGGCAGATGTGACATATCTCCTCAAAGTTCTGTGAAGAAAGGGATTCTCAAAGACTAAAATCAGGTTTTCCCAACTATTCATGGTTGGTCCTAGTCTTCCTCCCTTGAAGTCATAGAGTACTACAAGGGAGCGTTTTTGAGAACTGCACTCTGGGTATATAAGGCATTCTTTTCTAGTCATTTTTGCATGACTGCACACACATACGCATAGGCTTATACATGTATGACTAAAAATACACAGTATTTACTAAGTATAGCCACAAGAAAACAGAAAAATACAATAGAGAGGCACAAATCAGTACTTGATCGATTTGATCCTGCTGCCCTCTGTAGACAGTTTCAGGGTCTGAAGGAGGCCGTAGGTGGAACTCAGAATCACAGAAATTTCCATCGCCATCCACATTGTGCAAGCTCTCCCAGACAACTTTCTCTTCTGTAAGAAAACCCTGGTCTGTTACCAGCAGGTAAAGTTGACCCTATGCAGAAAGATAAGAAAACCTATAAACCTATGGAAATGACTTTTCAGTGCAATAAATTAGCTGATCATTTTTGCTAATTGTAACTGTTTCATTCCAGTAAAAACATTAATTTTGATTTTTTTTTTAGCGAGATATAAATTCAAATGGCTCCATATATAGCATTAAGATACTAGATATTAGTATTCACTGCTAAAACAGAAACCATATTTAATTTCTGTATTATATCTTGTATTTTTCTCCACTATTACATTGAAGTTCAACATTCAGCAGAAATTAATGTAAAGCAACAAACATAAACCTTGTCAACTCCTAGGAAACACACCCGAGACTGACAACATAGATTGTCCCAGGACGAATCAAGTTAAATTACAAAGGCAAGATCTGGAGACAAAGGTGATCTTTCCAAATAATCCAAGAGGCATTAGCTCAAAATGGCTGTATCTCAGAATTTGATTGTCTTAGTATGTTTGGTTTTTATTATAAGCTGAGGTTTAGTTCAATTGGGGAAAAAAACCTAAAAGATTCTTGCTATCACTTGTCATCAACAACTGCTTTCGTTGGATTTTAGCCTTTTCACAGTTCCACAAAATCAAATTTCTCTATTAGATTCAAAGTCTGAAATTATAAAACGGGCAGGTCTGGAAGTGAGAGGCAATACTAACAAATCCAGAGGCCGAAGCAGAGGAAGGCTGAAATGCAAGCTTAGGTTGAAGGAATGGAAGAGGAGCTGAAATCAAACAGTAATTTTGAAAGCACATCTCAAGTAAAAGGAGATACTGTAGCATGTCTGAGGGACAGCAAAGCAGCATGAAAAAAAAACAAGTTAAAATTCAATTTAGTTGGATTTGAATCTAATCCTACTGCTTATAAAGCTACATGCCAAGGCAAGAGTGTTATTACTGAGCATACAGCACACATGAAGATCAACGTTTCCATTAATATTACCTAACATACTCAAGTAAAGCTATTGCAGCATTTTAGCTGTTAACAAAAATCAAAATTCTTTACTGTGACATCCATAAAAATTTGCTGTTTGTACTACAGCACCATACAGAGGGTTCTTAAAGTTCATCATGTTAAAAATGTACCAAAACAAGGAACAAGAAAGGTGAAAAATGAAAACATCACCTCTATACAACAAGGACACAACCATCCCATTAACTTCTCCCAGGACATGAAAAGACTGTGTATCCTGAGATTAAAACCAGGCATCTTCAATCCCAGTATGACACTTCAAGTTTACAGCCATCTCCTCTGTGGCTGAAGAGTCATACTAACAACAAACACATTGTTTGAAAATTCACACACAGCAATAGTTTTAGTATCGCCTAATACCACAAGATGTGCTCACACAAAAGGTCCATCAGAACAGATTAAAAACACAAAGGGCACTATGATGTATGTTCAAGTTTTGGAATGGTATTTATACCAGCACAGGTAGGCTTACATACAAAATTGTCAGTAACAATTCTGATCACATTACATGATCTAAGAAATCATCTTTCCCCGTGAAGCCAACCTTAACACATATTCGAGTCCTGATGCTTAAAATCATTCAAAGAAAACTACTTCACGACACTTCCAATTTGCACAGAACACCTATTTCACAGCATTCAAGGTATGAAGTGCTTAAAATTAAGAAAATAAAAGATAACAGAATCTAAGGTAAGCGTATTTGAATCTTTAGTGTTTTATTTTTATCAGTATGTTGATTCAAACAAAAGCAGAAGAAAAAAAAGGATCAAGTTTTCCTTTAAAATGCCATACACTTTGAATGAATTTTTAAACAGTTCATAAACAGTGCTATTTAACAATACTGAAATTGGAAAATGTTAAGACCTTCATGATCTCCCAACTAGTTATTGCAAGCTGAATTTTTCACAGACTAATATTAAATGTATTATTGCCTTCATGGCATTAAAATCTACCACGTTATTCAAAAATACTCTGAAGCTTTGAATAGCAAACTCCTTCAATCTGAAAAAAAAAATTCATAGCCTTCCTTTCTAAGTCTTCCTCAGCTGAACAACTCAACCTGATCATTGATTTTAAAAAATATTCTAAGGAGTAAATTAAAAAAAATAAAAATTTCTTACAGCTCTCTGAAGAAAGACCATAAGCTTATTACATATCATCCTGTTACCTAAAAAAACACATTATAATTCCAGCATCAATTGCATCATTCAAAACCATGCTGCTTTACTTTACCAAAAGCAGGTCCACCAACACTTGTGAGGAGACAGAATCCCTTGTCACATCATTTGAATGCAAGCAATGGAAAGCACAGATCAGAGATCAACTCCTTCCCCTTTTTTGATTTGTACTCCATATTAGGATCATTTTTAATGAAATTTTTAAATAATATATATATATATCCAGGTTTCCTAGGATGGTCCTGTTACTGCTAACATCCATGTTACTTCTGATAATTGGAGAACTTCAGTTTCACACAGAAAATAAGTCAACTCTCTGTGCGTTAGCTGCAATATCGCTACTCATTTCTAAAGAAGATCAGTCTTCCCAGACCTTGATTTTTGTGCTCCTACTATCTGTAATAAGCATATCTACAGACTTTCTACAGGCACTGTTTTAGTGACATGTGTGTTTCTTTCCCAATCCTAAATACTTCACTGGCACATCTGAACACTACTGAGGGCATCTGTGATACAGGAAAATATGCTTAGTCATACGACCACCATACTGCCTTTTTTTTTTTTTTGTTTCTGTGTCCAATCATTTTATACTGCGCTCGTTCTTTTTGTTCAGGTTTTCTGAACAAGACTTCTGTGCTTTTCTGAGCCCTACTCAGTATAACACACAAGGAGGAAAAGAGAAAAAGGGAGCACAGTGAGAGGGTCAATAAGAATCATTAGCTAAAAACAAACAATGAACTTAAAAGTCAGGAAAGAGGCTTAAACAAAAAGAGGTAAAAAAATGTTTCCTACCTGATAGAACATGGTCCTGGTCATGAATTTGTTTTCTAGTCTGCTAAAGTCAACATAGAATGATCTGCACACTGAGGTCATTATCTTTACTTTTAAGTGTTTTTTCAAATGTTTATAAGTAGTCTCATGGACTAATATTGTCCCCAGAAAGGCTAGCCCATACTAACAACCATTGCCAACAGGGAATAAAACAAAAGAAAGCCTCAAATGCGTAACTGTTAAGGTAAACTTTGCCTACACTAAGGACAATTAAAGTATCTAACTTAAGAATCAAGACCTAGGTATTGTAGACCAGTGCCCAGATTTTATAGTTTCACATGTAAAAGGCTTACAAAAAGTGAAGGATAAAAATAAGATTGCTCTCCTGAATGTCCCTATTAAACTTCTGTTGTGCGCAAAAAAAAAAAGCCTTTCAAAGGCTTACAAATATAGGCTGCAGGTGACACTAGTTGTTATAAAACATCATTTCCTACGTTAATTTCATGATCAGAAAAAGTGATTGTAATGAATGCTTTTAAACTACTTCTGGGGCCAATTACCAAGTTGTCAGTGATTTAGAAAACTGAAAAGGAAAGCCAAAGTCCAATAGCTTCATATAGGCAAGACAAACATTTTGGGCGTAATCCTTTACGGGCTACATAAATGTTCTCTTGGACTTCTGGATCAGAGCCTTCGATTTTTATAAAATGTTTTATGCTTTTATGTGAATGCATGCTATTTTTTTGAGAATAATCTAATCTGAATATTGTAACTGTTACTTTCTTTCTTTTTTTTTTTTTTTAAATAAACACCCACTGATTCAAACCGTGTAAAAGAGAATGTTTACTCAGAATAAAAACTGAACACTTACCATGAAAGGGACAGAAGGTTTAAACCTGTTCTACAAAAAGCTATATTCCCCTAGCATGCCAAACTCATACCTTTTTCCCAGGGAAAAAGTGAGATTATTGGTATGAAATATACCTAATACTTGAACAAAAGCCTATCTTGAGTTCTGAAACAGAATCCCAACATTTATTTATAAATCTAGAAAGCATCATTGCAATATACATACTCGACAATCCAAACACGCAAACTTCTTGTTACTTTTCAGTAAAGAAAAGAGACAGATTGTATAACAGTCACATCAGTGGGAAAAGAGTTCCAACTGAACTAAGACATTCTTACCAAACTGATCCCCTCTTTACAGTCCTGTTTTTCCTTGATCTAGGGAATTATCATTTGATGTATTTATTATCTGTGTAATGAAAAGCAAAGGCAAAAAAAAAATCACATCTTTAACTGTTTAAAGTGAATAGTGTATGATCACAAGAGCTAAGACTATTAATATGCAATTAAAGGGATAGGAAGTAGAATAAGTAATTACTTGGGCAAATGGACAAACAGCAAAAGGGATTAGGTATATGACAACTGAATTGCCATTAACAAACATTCACCACACTTTGACAGCTAATATATTAGAATTGCCACATTTGCTTAATAAACTTTTAAAAATATTCCAAAACTTCCTACTGACATGATCTCAATACAGAAACTTCCAAATTAGAAATGACAATTTCATATTGCATCATGCAATTTTTATTAAGTTTCTGGAAAAGCAATAGTAAAATAATTATCCAACACTATATTAAATAAAGTTAAACTGAAGAAATGGACTGATACTGTATTCTAAAATGCAGTCAGTCAATCTTCAGTTACATTGTAATATCCCCTCAGCAGCTCCGTAAGAGAATTTAAGCCTTGAAAGGAAGATGACTTCTTCAAAATTATTCATACTAACTTTCAAAATAATTCACTGCCATCATTCTATTATTATTTTTCCTTAACTACCCACTTAAGTGAATGTTGAAACTAAAAATAAAAAAAATGTATTATTAAATGAGCCCTTTCCATTTAACACTTACTCCCCAAGTAAGAAATGAAAAAGAATGGTAAGTAAAAATCACTCAGTAACTACCTAAGGATGAACATTTTAGAGGTGTCTATACGTATTACACTGAACGGGAATATTTCAAAACACTAAAATATTTTTGAATACAGCAACAGGCCAAACCTAGATAACCATTCTTTGTTTTGCTTCTCTTCTTGTTTGCAAGTATTCTTCTTAAAATAACAGACATTTTAAAAAGCATTCTAATACAAACAGCTAGTCACCTCCTGTTGCCTACCTGAAAGCCCAAACTACCACCTTTATCCCTACAACTAGCAGAGAATCGCACTGCACAGATTGACAAGCACTGCGTTAACAAGCTTTTGCCCACAGCATGTCACAGCACTGATACTGCCATGATCTAAACCAAGCATTCTGAGTGTTGCTGTATGTTAGTAACAGCAACTTTTTACTAACAACTTTATTTCTGATGTTGCAAGAAGCACTTGATAGTATTAAAAAAAAGAATTCAAAATGTATGCAATTATTTTTAACTTAGTAACTGCAAAAAACATTAAAAGGAAAGCCAGGTTGCAAAGTCACTCCCCTTCCTTTCCTTACATGGAATGAATTCCTTCACTATACAGGCATTCTGCGTATTGCTCTTGATAGGAACACTGGATAAAAAATAAGCAAATTATAAGATAATGTAGATTAGCTGGCCTAATAACCATACTGGTTGGGCACTGGTATGTCCAGTGCTTCCAAGGAGCTCTTGCCACTATCCAGTATCTTGTAACATAAAATAGGTATAATAATAATAAAGCCAGGAATTGAGAGTACTGGGATGTTTCTTCATACTTCCACATAACTTATTTCAGTAACACAGCTCTCTAAAATAAGTAATCCAACAGTAAGGTAAAGATCCTTGATCTAACACTGCAATGCCACTCTAAACTCAGAATAACTGGGTAAAGCACTGCCAGCATTAGTAAATCTGTTCTTAAATTGACAATGTGTCACATAATAATAAATACCATAAACTCTTTGTATTGAACACTTAAAAACCAGGATGTTCAGATTATGTGAGCTAAGGATGTTACCAGACTTTACAACTCTCCCATTTCTGCATCAAAACATCCACAAAATAATTCCTAACTAGGGAATTATTGCTAAATGCACATTGTAACATAATAAATTTAAGACAGAAAACATCAATTACCTCTAAAGCAAGCTCACTAGATCAGATGTGGAGAAAACTAATGCAATTGAAAAAAAAAAAATCTACTCAACCCAGTACCAGAAATAATACAAATTTCTCAATCACTATCATTATCATCTACGTGGTAGCAACAGAAAGCAGAATTAAATTGATTTGTTCTCAAAGTTTTACTCATTTGTCTTTTCTGGCATATGTTGCATCTTCTGTTTTCCTAATTAATGGACTTCTCTGCTTTACCCAGCTACTGCTGAAACTGCTAGAAATTCTGAAACAAAAGAAACTCCATTAAAAACGTGCAGAGCTGTCAATCTACTAAAAGCAAAGTGCAAAGAACCTGATAAATCTCAGCTCATAGAGCAGTGCACCTAGCGCTCATGAACATCCGAGGGTCCCAAGGCTTCTGACAGCAAATCTTGGCTAAAAGTCCAACTCTGTTTCTGAATTCCAAGTTAATCAAGAAAACATACTCAATATAGCTACTACAGATAACTACAAAACACGAGGAAAGGTTACTGCTAGTTTTTACAAGTAGAATAATGAAGAATTTGTCTTTCTTTATACAGTTTCCTGTTACCTGATACACAGTAATACACACTGCAGCAGATACAGAAGGAAAATTGAACAATTTTTAAATTGAACACTAACTGCGAGTGAGGTCATAATAATGACTATGAAACACTTCTGACCTGTATTCCAAAATTTCTGATTTCAGAGGTCTAAAACTTCCCAAGAAGGACAAGATTAAACCAACAATTTTACTGCTTCTAACATGCTAAACTGTAGAACTAGGAAAACAACACTATTCTTCAAACACCTTAACTATATTTCTTAGGATATGGGTTTGGTTTTTACAGTTAAAATTCAGACAAACTTCTACTCATTGCCTTAAGCTGTTCTGTGTTAACCATATTACTTAAGGACTGTGTGCGTGAACTGTTGCATTTTTTTTTTTTCAAGTAAAAATATCTCAACAGAAGTATACAGTTACAAATATGAAGTACTAACAGCACCCGAACTTTGGCCTTTGTCTACATACCGGGCTGCAGCAGAAGACAAACAGTCCATCCTCTACAGAAAATTTCTGTAGTTACGATTCACAAGATTGGAGTAATGCACTGAATTTAACACAAACAATACTTTAATATTTTGAAGTTGCAATTGCAGCACAAAAATGAATTGTTTAGAAGTATGATTTCCAAGATTAAAATATTTTACCGGGAATATCCTCTAAATAAAAGAATTGTTTCCTGCACTTCTAGGCATTATTTATAGCCATAAAGTACACTTGTACTTCTACTTATATTTCTACTTCTATTGAATCTTTTCTTCTTAGAAAAAGAAAAAAACAAATCTGTTGTTTTTTCCATCATGAAAGCAACCACAAAAACAATACATGGCCTCACATAATAACTACTACCAACTATTCCAAAAGTAGATTCAGAAAAACAAAAGAGAAACAATACAACAATGCCTCAAACGTTCTTCAGATGGGGTGGGGGGAAGGAAGGGAATGAAGAGATAATTTTACTAGTCTTATTGCTTTAAAAATATAATTGACTCAAACCATAGACACACACTAAGCAGTTGGTTTGCTAACAACTATGTTACCTCCTTGTGGAGTTAATCCATTCTATCAGACATAAACCCAGCTAAAGCTCTGAATAAAGTAGTTATTCAAAATGCTAAAGATGAGAATATGACAGTCAAGATTAACAGATGGGGGATAAAAAAGGACAAGTACTGACAAATGGAAAAGTACCCTTCACATATGAGGTATATGATGTTACAAAATAATAGGTAGTTTAAAAAAAGCGATCTCTAACACTTCTTTTTCCTTTATCAGCATCACATATAAGCACCAACATTATGGAATTCATTCTGTATATTGATTAGCCGTTACTAAATAATTTTGACAGTTATACATAAATGTAAGAACTAATTATATTTATGTTCGAGAGAAATGCCCAACTACACCTGTTATTTGATATTGTAATTCTAACAAATTCTACCTCAAAATATTAGGGATTTTCAGTGAAAAGAGAATGATTAAACTTTAGGATGCAATTTGACTGCAGCCTTTTCTAACACTCAGATACAGAAAAGTAAACTACTACTTTACAACAAAACTGTGTCAGAACAAAGTCATTAAGAACTTGCCCAAGCCAATTCTCTGGCTCATGGACAGTGTCAGAAACAAGCAGCATGTTGTCACCTGCTTTTAGCATTCTGCCATACTCCTTTCACAGTTCTCACAATTTTGCCTCACCAGTTTCAGATTTAATCTCTTTCCTAACAAAGGGCACCAATACTACAGTTCATCTCAACTTCTCCAGATATTTGGTATTTTGAATACTAGGATACATTTATCGAGCTACTCACCTTCTGGTCCAAACAGGAAACAAAATTTTATATCCTCAGAAACAAGAAATAAAACCATTAACTTTATCCTTGCCAATTACATACTGCAAATAAATTCAAACCACATAACAAATCTACATCGTTCCACATAATGACAAAGGGAGTTAAAACAGGGAAGGAGCTGAACATCAAGGGAAGAGCTACAGTAAGGTTTAAAATGATAGTGGATTCTGATATGCTAATCAATAAATCACAAGTGATATTTGCTACAGGTCTTACATTCACCATAACCCATACTTACAGCAATAACAAACTGGAATGTATTTATATTTCAAGACAAATAAAAAAAAAAACAAGCTTTGCTTTTAAATGTGAACATAAACCACGAAATTAAAAGCAATAAAAACATGGGATATACCTTATATTTGGTCATGGTGCTAAAATGGTTATTCCTGAAGAACACGCAGAGCTCTCCCTCCTGGACAGCTGAAGTCAACTCGCACAGCCCATGGTACGTCAACTGCGTAGCCGTATTATTTAGAAACTGCTCAGCTACAAATCCTATAAAAGCAATACATACTTCTGTGTGTCTATTACATACACCTAAAAATAAAGAAAGCTGATAATCTTCTTGCCCCAGTTTATGTCAAGTAAGAAAAATATTTTTCAGGTGTCATCACAGCAAAGAAAGAAAAAGCCCTACAAATTTATCACTGCGTTGTCTTACTAAAACTGAGTTAAAAACAAGTTCCACTTTTAAAACTCACTTGCTAAAATATTTTACTTATTGCTGTTAATTAAAACAGGACTTAAGGAGATGTTCATCACAACTCCATGCTGTTAACATGCAAAACATCATCTAATTTACTCCTCACAAGTGATTGTTGAGTGTGATTACAAAATAAAGATGGGAGGTTGATGTAACAGGTTGACTGAAAACAATGGCTTAAAAAGTAAAACAAAAATACCATGTGCCAATACATTTACCCTGGCAAGTTTCAGTAATCCACATATCCTTTCTTCTCAAGTACTGGCAGAAATTACATTGCAACAGAGAAAGAACCAAACATGAGAAATCAGAGAAACAGCTGTGGAATGGAAGCATGACAGGAAACTATTGTCATTTAGTACCACACTTCTCAAAGCTAAGAGAATGCATTCTAGGCTGTAAGAAAATTATTAATGAAACCTGTTCTTAAAGAAGACCAGATAGAATGTCAAAACATCAAACTCTTTTTATGCTCACCTATACATACTGAACTACCAAGCCCTCATGTTCTTCTAAACCACGCCTAGATTTTTGAGAACCTCAGGCCAAGGCACCACTTTAGATCTCCTTCACCATATTTAACATTTACCAGTTGTTAACATCTCCCAGAATGCCTCCTTAACCAGTAAGACTGGAAGAGACTGTGACACTGTGTTCAATACACTTCTCAGTAAACTACAGTAAACACAAAACTTAACAAGGCAGAATCCCTTACACCTTGGTTACTTTCTCCACAGAACAGCAACCACTGAGCAGATGATTTGATGTGGCTCAAGAATGCCCCAAAGTAGCCTTTGACTTCAGCAGTGGCTTACCCTAGAGACTCAGGATTATAACTGCTGGTAGTGGAATGTGGGGACTGTACAATATATATACATATAGTTGGTCTACTAACAAGAAATATGAAAACAAAACAAAAACAAGACAAAAAAAGAGAGGTTAAAAGGGTTACCTTTTGTCCTCAACAGCAGCTGTACAGCACTGCAAGACTGCTAGCTCTCTGCACTAGATAAGCAAGCGGGCTCTGAACGCTGAGAATGCATTCACTCCTCTGCAACTAACAGCTGTAAAAGCGGCCCAACTAAAACAGTCCAAGAGCTATCATTTGGATCACATGCTAAGCAAGTAGAGAATTCCTCAAAAAACCTTTGACAATCAAGTAACAAACAGAAGGAAACTTCATCTTTGATTTGTAAATATCTTCAATAACCTTACGTACACATAAATGTGAACAATAATACTATTTTCCCCATTCTCCTCCCTGCTGAGCCTTACTACTGCAAATCTAACAGAACACATTCAGAGAGGAGAAAATGATTTGAAAGTTTGAAAGCTTCAGTGCTGTAAATTACCCTTACATATTTAGAAATGCTATATCCACTTCAAGTATCACTGAAATTTTCTTTGTCATGTAGGAGATAATACGTAGACAAGGTGAAATCTGAATGCTGTCCACAATACCTTTTATGAAAAGGGAGTTACTTCTGTTTTTAAAAGGTATATTTCACAGATCAAGACAATGAGTTTGACTCTTGTTTCAGAAATTGCATCAGAGCAGTTGAGACAAGCACTGTGCTGTCTGCCTACCCAGTAGACACCAAGCAGCTCACCACAGCTGTATCACTGCATACCAGGACCCACATACAAAATATGAAATGAAAATCTGATATGATAATTAGATAAAAAATAGAAAAAAAAAGTTACCCACCTTCACTAACCAGTTCACTGTTGTCAGACTGCTTACAAGAAATGATCTTCTCCACGAGCTGATTGTAACTGCAGTTACCAACTGCTTTTACTATGTCAGCAACCTGGAATAGGAGGAAACAGCATACAAAACAGAACTTATCCTTGTAAAGAACAAAACAGAACTGTAAGCTGGGAGTAATAACTCATAAGAAACAGTCTCAACAAACAGAGGATGTTAACCACCTAAGAACACTAGACCAAAAAGCTTTAGCCAAGACTGTTAAATATTTTCAACCCTGAGATCCCATTTAGAATCCAGAAGATAAAACTTAGCATCAAAAGCTGTTGGTGAGCAGGAAGGAGAAGAGTATGGGATGCAATCTGTAATAGGAACATTCTCCCTTTCAGTTACTTCTCCTTCATGGTACTTAGTACTCAAGTTACAGAACTCCCAGAGACTCAGGTAAATATTACTGAATATACTTGGTACGCATCAACGTTGTTTTCTTTGTAAACGTCATACTTCATTAGAAAAAAAAAGGGGGGGGGTATTTCTAAAACCTATAAAGGATTTCACCACACAAGTAGCCACACAAGAACAAACTGAAAATATAAACCCTTTTAAAAAAGCAGCCATCTTTTAAGCATCTCAGTTGATCTTAACATAAAGCATCGTTAAAAGTTCTTAATCCACAATTTGAAGAAATTCCAAAATTACTATATGTTTTAGGACTACAGTTATGATATGTGGTCCACTAAGGTGTAAGTCATGCAGGCTACACCAATGTCAGGCAGCCTTGGACACAGTCCATTTGCCTACAGTCGTCTCTTCTTTATTTGCACTATTATTCTACATTAAAATAAAGTTACTTTCCAGCAAAGAAGGATCAGGGCAGATCAGAGAACAGCAACTTTCAAGAGCAAGGCATGAAGGAGAAAAAAAAAAACAAACGGGAAAACAAAATCGAGGCAGATTATTCCAGTCAAACTCCCCAGCTTCATCTTTCACCTCAAGCAAATAGTATCAGTTTACTGCTTATTTAAAACACCTCAACATTATGAAAAATAAGTTAAGATGCAGTTCCCCCTAATTGGTTTTAATGTCCTCAGTACTCAAAAACTGTTTCACTGGTAGATGTAAATCAAGGGAAGAGGAAAGTAACCCTCATTCCTTTCAAGTGTTCTCTCACGAGCTTCCAAAAACCTTTGAGCTGTACACTGTAGGGCAACTCCCTTCATCCTTCAGAACAACTGATTACATGATTTCAATGTAGCAGATGTTGAACCTATACAAAGTTACTGTACTAAAAAAAACCCCACCACCTAGATTCACTCCTCTGAGGAAAACTCATCTTTTTTCTGAACAAATTTTAAAACATCTATTACCATATTCATTATTATTATTGACTTCAGTAAAAGTTCTGAAACATCTTCTCTCCCCCAAATAAAATTGTTTGATTATGGGAGGAGGAAAAAAAAAAGTTACCTGGGGATCCACTAGCCATCCGTGGTACAATGGGATGTCAAGAAGATCAAACACTATGCATTCCGGTGTGTATTCGAATACTCGTACACCTGTAAACTTCACATTGACATCCAGACCTGTCTGTAGCTTGTGCAGAATCGCCATTGCATCACTCATATTCTGACAGCAGAAAGAAAAAGAAACACAGGACCAAACAGAGCTTTGTACACTTGGTGATTACACATCAAGTCAACATTGCTAAAAAAAAAAAAAAAAGGGGGAAATTTGCTAGAGAACTGCTTCAATGCACATTCCTACTACTGATGCCACTGCAAAGTGCACAGTTCAATACAAAACTATCCAATTGCATTTTTGTATAAAATGCCTACCTGGAAGGAAGCATACTGCCACTTGCACCATCACTGTATACAGGACCGCTGATCAGAACACTGTATTTTAACAACTGAAAGACGAAGTTCACACTCTGTTTATTCATACTGAACGGAAAAAGAAAATCCCAAGCCACGCTTGCCACAAGGACACAGTAAAGACATAGCTTAGAAGTCTTCAGAATTTTCCACTAGTTGAGAAGAATCCACAAGGAGCGGATCAGAAAGTACATGAGGTGTTTGCAAAAGATTCAGGGGAACAGAGGGGTTTTTTGTTTGCTTGGTTTTGTAACATTTTATTGCTTAAGAGGTATTCAGAATTGCAACAATGGTTGAAAAAAAGCACAACAAAAAATACAGAAGTGTAGACTGAAAAGGAAATGGAGACTAAAGAGTCACAGACTCAACTCACTGATTATTAAAGACAGTTTCCTTTGTGTTGTATTCTTTTATAAGACAGTTAATGGAAAGAACCACAATTAATGCAGTCATGAAGGGAAGAAAAAAACATGTGAATAAATGAGTATATAGGACAGGTTATGAAAGAACTATTAAAGAGCTTGGTAGGCTAACAGGATGTAATCGGGGTACGGGGAGATGGGAGAGATGACATTTTATCACTTTAGAAGCTACTTACTGACTTCAAAAGAACACAATCTATTATACAGTAACATAACCAATACGTTAACTTGAACACTCCTTTCTGTAGCATGCCAATGGACAAATTAATAGAGGAGAATGCCAAAGAAAGCCCGTATACTACCATGTAAGGCAGACCTCACTATGTGTCAGAAATTTAAGAAGTCTGCCTGTGCATCTTGTAACTTGGTATTCTAAAGAACATACCAATTAAAGCATACAACACTAATCGACTGCATGTCATCATCAGCTCTAAAAGATCCAATTTTAACAGAGCTGCATTTATCAGAAAGATAAAGGTTAGACAGTTCTTGAAAAAGTTTTAGACATTCCTCCACAGATGACAGAATTCTGAAACAAAAAGCGTGTAGGAAAACTGTAAGCAGACATACAGATGTAAAATGCCTTCACCTACAATCTTTGCATGTTACTTTGCACATACAGCAGCATGGTTTCATTAAGGCACAAAGCAAAAATTTCATACTTGCCAATCTCAGCACTTGAGCTGAAGGAATTAAGCTACTCTTGCTCATATGCAAGTTTTAATGTATTTTTTTCTCACCAAAATTACAGTAGAAGAACAAGCTTGTTCTTGAGTAATTTTTTTAAGATGCAACTCCTGAAAACTCCTAAGGTTTAAAAAAAAGCAAACAACAGGCATACAGTATTCACATTTGGGAGAGTTTTCTATGAATCAGACAGATCTACTGCCTGATGCACTGCTGTGTGAAGTTTTTATTACCAGGAAGACAACAGCTCAGATTACTTGAGTACATGCTATTTCATCCTTTTGACAACTTTGCAATGTCACAAAATTTAGAATGTAGCAAGATTCCTAAGTAATTCTCAAGATCAGGCTCAGACTTCATTTTATTGTTCCTTGCAGTATGATAACTGCAGACAAAAACACCTTACTTGGGAAGCACGTTTAATGAGTAGAGAACAGCTATCAAGTGCTAAATCCTATCAGAGGTGTTTTGTAAGAACTAATGCTATTCTGATTGTTTTGGTACAGCGAGAGCCTATGGAAACCTGCACCAGTCATTCACACACATCAGGTCATACATCTACTGTAATTAGTTGCATTTATTTTGTAATGTTTACTTCATAAATAAAGCAAAAATACATCAGGCTGTCCGAAGAACTACAAGTTTCTCACTGCAGTCGGAACAGTACCATTTCAAACTAACAGATTTCTAATAAATAAATCCAAATAAGTGAGGATGTAATGACACAACATTTGTGCATTAAAACTTGATGCTTTGCTGTTTTTAAAATCCAACTTTCATTTAAATACTTATTTAATACTCTTGGGTATGCTGCGACTGGCAAGAAAAGTCAAAGCTGCAACATGAACAAAAGCATCACGTTATTATGCGGAAATTACCCTAAAATCTAGCCTTACAAATCCAGGCGTCTCAAAAATTTTCTTGAATTTCTTTTATGTTGCAAGAAGAAAACATTATTTTGTGCAAAGAATATTACCTGTATGACATGATAAACACAGAACTATGATTAACACGAGATGTAGTTCCACTGCTTCTGAAATGTAATAATTTTATAAGACTCATTGCCTAATTGATTTCTTTTCCCTTCATATGCAGTATGACTTGTGCAACTAGAAAGCACATATGAATGGAACGTAGAACACTCTTAAAACAGTTTTGTTTTTTTTTTAATTGTACAGTTAACGCATTTACTGAAAGTATTTGTGACATTTACTTAGTAAACCCATGTATCTGAGCAACCGAAAGCCATGGAGGTTGTACTTGAATCAGGTATATAATTTTCTTCAACTGCTGAAGTTGATTATTGCTATAATCTTTAACAGGAATACATGTAATCTTTCGTGGAGAGGAAAATATCCCATTTGGTTATCACAAGCAGAAGTCATGTAACCTGATACAAACCATCTATTGTATGATTCTTAAAAGAATACATTCAACCTTTATTCTAATTTTAACTATCCCAAGATACCTAAGTCACTCCAAAAGTAATGCCTCCAATTTATTTCCATGGGAACTATAACCTATACATAGAGCACAATAACACTACTTGATAGAGTAAACTCTCAGCTACAAAACACTCTTGTTCAACAGTCGCCACCATTACTTATGCATTTTCACTAGCAAAGAACAAGAGCCTGCATACTGCACTCATAGAAATTTGCACCAGTGAGAAGAATATCGCTTCTTACAAATTGAATCAACCTCATTTTCTTCCATCACCACTTAAAAACAGGTCTCTCATTTTGTCTCTATCTTGAGTTACAGTCTAGCAGAGATCACAGAATGCAGTGTGCTGGAGAATGCAAAATAGAAGACTTCAAAGACCAGCCACTCCATCACACACTTTCATGTGTATTTCCATGTTATTTGTCTTCAATAGGAACAAGATTCTTTCATTACACTCATTGCAAGCAAAAAAAAAAAACAACAACAACAACAATTTGTGTGTTAAGACTGCAAATTTTTCTTCACTACTAGGAAATACTTATAACTAATACTCTACATCAAGCCTATAGAATAGGGAAAAGTACTAACAATGGTTTGAAACAAATTGATAAGCCTCAGGTGAGGAAAAAAGAAGCAGACATAAGCAACTGTATTTTAGGAGTAGCTTCTTACCTGCTCATAATTTAAACGCTGAATTTCAGATATCTCTTTGGGTTTTGCATCAAGAATATAATCTCCTAAAAAAGGAAAAATAAAATCAAGTTTATTCAAAATTTCTATGAATATTTATGACTGAAACTAACTGATCATAAATATATATATTTTTTCCATTGAGTGGGATGCCACTGTTTTATAGCCTGAATTGTAAGTAAAGAGTAAAATATAAAAATATTAAAAAAAGTAAGGTCATATATTGGCAATTACAATTCAAATGACAAGTGTAATGACTAAAACAGTATTCCATAATCACTTTGACTATCATGCCAGTCTCCTAATTATTCAGAAATTTACGTTCCCTCTGCGCCTCAACTTAAAAATATGAATTCAAACTGTTCACAAAAAGATATGTAATTGCATAATACAATTTAAAAAACACAACCACTCATCCTGCCTAATACTACAAACATTTTGGTGTATGTTTCCATACACTAGTAACTGTGAAAAGCTTGTATTCCACTTGTGTTTACAACCTGAAGGTTATTAATCAGTTAAAGACACCAAGGTTCAAGAATTAGAAAGTTTTTAGTGACTACTCTCCATAAACTGCCTCACTCAAAATGTTCAGATATTATTTCCATGCTTTTTGGTTTTATTCCCTTTCTCCATTCCTAAGAGCTATTTTTGTAAGCAAAGAAGTTCTACCTACAGGATTTATTAAAAATATCATTACAGAGAAAATTATGCTGGGACTTATTGAAAAACACCTGAAGGACAACGCAGTCATTGGTCACAGCCAATATGGATTCATAAGGGGAAGGTCCTGTTCAATTAAGTTGATTTCCTTTTATGACAACTTCACCTATCTCATTGGTCAAGGGAAATCAGTTGATGTTATCTTTTTGGATTTCAGAAAAGCTTTTGATACTGTTTCTCACAGCATCCTTCTAGACAGAATATCCAGCTCAACAAAAACATTATGCGATAGGCGAGCAATTGGCTGACTAGTCAGGCCCAAAGGGTTATAGCAAATGGGATTACATTAGGCTAGCAGATAGTCACTACTGCAGCTCTCTCGGGCTCTGTGTTAGGACCAGTTCTCTTCAATATTTTCATAAATGACTTGGATGTAAGACGAGAAGGTGCTTTCAGCAAGTCTGCTGATAATACTAAGCTGGGAAGAGCTGTTGACTCCATCAAGGGTGGAGAGGCCATACAGAGAGATCTAGACAAATTAGAGAGCTGGGCAACCACCAACTACAAGAAGTTTAACAAGTGCCAGATTCTGCACCTCAGTGGGGGCAGCCCTGGCTACACATACACACTGGGGGATGAGATGCTGGAAAGCAGCCCCACTGACAAGGGATCTGGGGTTCCTAGTCAACAGCAAGTTGAACATGAGTCAACAGCAAGCCCTGGCAGCCAAGAGGGCCAACCATATGCTAGGGTGCATTAAGCACGGCATTGCAAGCCCATTGAGGGAAGTGACTGAACTGCTCCACACTGCACTGGTGCAGCCTCACCTGGAGTACTGTGTGTAGATATGGGCACCACAGTACAAAAAAGGACAAACTATTAGAGAGCATCCAAAGGAGGGCTACAAGGATGGTGAAGGGTCTAGAGGGGAAGATGTATGAGGAGCAGCTGAATTTCCTTGGTTTGTTCAGCCTAAAGAAGAGGAGACTGAGGGGAGAGCCTACAGCTCCTCATGAGAGGGAGCAGAAAGACAGGCACTGATCTCTGGTGACAGCAATAAGACCCAAGGGAATGACATGAAGCTGTGACAGGCAAGGGTAAGCATGGATATCAGGAAAAGGTTCTTCACTAGGAGGGCAGTAAGGCACTGGAAGAGGCTACCCAGGGAAGTGGTCACGACACTGAGCTTGCCAGAGCTCAAGAAGCATCTGGACAACGCTCTCAGACATATGGTCTCATTTTTGGGTGCTCCCATGCGGAGCCAGGAGTTGGACTCACTGATTCTTATTGGTCCCTTCCAACTCAGGATATTCCATGATTATAGGCTTCCTAATTTATCACATCTTAAAATTGCTCCAAATGGTAGAAGGGCTTTTTTAATTGTTATCATTTCTTTTTATGCTATAGAAGAACTAACAGGCAACAGCCAATCATGTTGACTGAACAGGAACCTCAAGCATTTGAGACATTGATTTTGAAATTTGAATAAGATAATTCCAGAAGGTAATATACGACTTCAAAACACAAGACACTTCAAGATACATGTTTAGCCAACTGTGATTAGGCAGTGAGTTCAGACAGCATTACTCTATCAATATAACTCAAGTGTTTAGACATAGGCAAAGGCACTTCTTAATTTTTCAAAAAAAAAAAACCCATACATAATTAACTTTTTCTCTGACGTTGAAAGATTCAGTGATATATTTTTGAAAAGAACAAGCTACTTTCTTTACAAACAAAAAACTTGCTATATTTTCCTTCTTTTTCTCTTGCATAAAAGAAACAAACCTAGTTAGCGCATTAAGCTCAAACATTTTACATTTGTTAGGCTACAAAGAGCTGTGGTGCATATAGCTAGAATAACTGGCAAATGCACTTTTAACATCTGGACCACTATGAATTGTTGAGGTTACAGACTTGTCAGATGGAAACAGCTGCAGTTTTGCTGCAGACTGAATCTGGTAATGGAACGATGCCCACAAAGGAGAGACCCAGTCACCATGACAACTAAATTCATTTTTCATGTTATTTTAATTGGGTCATACTATCAAGGATTAACATTACTGCTGACAATTAAAGGCACAACTAACTTACTCCGTTATACGGTTAAGCTTAAATCTACCAGCATGCTGGTATACTAAGCCACATCAACTGTACAACTAGGCTAATAACTCTGGAAAATGGTACATAAGACATTTTAAAGCTTCTGAAGAAACACATGAGTTACTGAACACCAAGAGTAGTTTTCTTTAGATACACATTCAAGTAAAGCTGAGTAAAGAATGTCAGTAAAAAATTAAGAGTCCTAACACTCAATAATAAGCATAACATGCAACAGAAAGCTACGGCAAAAACTAATCACTAACCTAGATATTCCATCAGCTGTTCAGCTGTTATGATTTCCATCATTGGAGGCAGTTTAACCTGTGAAAGCAGAAGTATATTCTCTGTAAGATTTCAAAACAGTGCAATGTAGAACTTATTAACAAAGACTTTTTAGCCTGAAGTCTTCTGATCACATTTGGCTCGCTTATTTTTAAAAGCATTAGCCTACCAGGACTTCATTAAATAACAGCTAAGAAAAGAGAAAAAACACTTCAGTATTTAGAGAAAACATATTTGCACAGTCCTTTCTTTCACTTCCAAATTGGTGCCTAGTGTTCCCTCCTCTCACCAAAACCTTCCACCAGCAATCCCTCAACCTCATGGGAGTTTGCACTGCTCACTGTACTAGCTCAGCTGAAAGCACCCACGACGAACAGACTGAGAACTGTGGCCACACTTAGTTAAGAAAGACACTTCTTTATATGTCTTAAGTAGTCTCAACTTGAAAGTTCCGACGAACAGACAAGAAGCTGCAGAAAATCCAGTGGCAGCAGTTGCTGGAACAAGAAAGACAAGGTTCATGCAAGCTTGAGAAAATGACCTCCCAAACTCTCATCCCATGCTCATACTTCGAAGGTTTGATTTCTCCAATACAGAGGAGACCAAGACCACGCAACTCGGTAGCTGAAGCTTCCGTTCTCCCTTGATCCATTCTTGTCACCATCACAGGCTAACCACCCCGGCAGCAGCTAGGACCAAGCGCTTCTGAGATACTCATCTCATCCATCCGGCATCCTGGTTAAATGCTTTGGTTGCTCACTGCCATTTACATATCTCCCTGCAGTAGTAGCCCAAGAACAGACACACACAAAGCCATGCATACTGATATTGGCAAGAGTAACGTCAGAGTCTTCAGTCTTGTTTTGGGTTGTTTGTTTTTTTTAATTAATTTTCACTATTTTTTTTAACTCTTCAGTTTTTAATCTTCCCATCCTCTCCTCAGCATCTTACTAGAGAAAGTCAAGAAAATCTGGTATTTATTTCAAGTACTAGGAATTATTTCAAAAAGAAATTCCTCAACTCTGGCCACTATTCTCCAGAAAGAAGTACACAGTACTTGCAAACATCTGGGGAAGAAAGGAAATGAAAGGACAAACACGGAAGGCAAGGGAATTAAAGATTAGGGAGTTATAAATTGTTAGTAAAGCAGGAAATTAGTGAAGCATAACTCCGCAAGAAAGAAGGCTTAATTAATTCTGCTACTTGAAAAAAACTTAAAATGATATGAATTAAACAAGAAGAAAAGTCAGTCATGCATTCACAGGCACATGAATTTTTGAAAACATCTTATAAATGAGAAACAACCGACCGTAACTTACAAAATGCCTTAACCTCTTCCCCAAACTTTCCTAAGTTTAACTAATATTCTGTAGGCTAAAGGCTTACAGAATCTTTGAACCTGCTCATAACATTCATATTGAGTGTGCATATAAATACAGAACATTGTGCCGTGTTGATAACAGGACTAAAGATTTAAGAACCTGATTTGTACACACCCTGCTCTGTAAAGGCAGCATTTAAGCCTGAGCAACCACTGGCTCTGCATGCTGCCGAGCCAGACAGAGCTGGGCTGGCTCACTGCTGCATGTCTAACAGTGCAGAACGGAACTACTTGAACTACCTACGCCCAAAATGGCTCTGGCACTGCGAACAGTACAGTTGTATCTGCATCACAGGCAGAAAAATCAGCATGCTACCTCAGCTATTAGTAGGATTAACACGATGATTCCTTCAAGACTGAGGCTAGCTTTTTTGACTGTTTTTATAAATATAGATGTCAACTTGGGGATTTCTGCTCTGCACCACTTTGAGGAATCAAGAAGCATGCCTCCATTACCAACAGCAACTATAAAACATAATGACATGGTTTGCCTTTAAGTTCCGCGTATTTGTGGCATAAGTATATTTATGTTTCATACTTCATTGATTAAATGAGGTATCTGTAATATTAGTTTATAAATCTTGATTTTCTCTCAAACAGTAGCGGTCAGCAATTCATTTTTTACTGAAGAACCAAATTAAAGTAATTTTACTCATATCTGTAAAATTTCCCATCATCAGATGGTTTAACAAGCTAAATCTCAACATTAACTGCTTAATTAAATGCTAAGCAAAGCATTCACAGCATTAATTTTAGACTTGGCATATTTCATGGGACCTCCATCAAACCTCTACAGTGGGCTAAGGGGGTTCCAACATGGTCAGAAGTACTTTGGAACAGAACTAATTTGATATACAGAAAACATGACATTGCAAACTGCTCAGTGCTTCAGTGAGCATTCTTAAGCTATAGGAAACATATCAAAAGGAGGAAAAAGGGAAAAAAAAAGGACACCTTTAAACTTCAGGGGGAAAAGAAAAAAATCACATTGAATCAGTCACTCTACACATAAATCAGTAGAAGAAAACAACAATAGATAAAGCTGTTGTCCAAAATAATCTTTTAATCTGAAAGATGGAAAATTTACCAATAGGTTCCAAAGCTTCATTGCTAGAGTAGCCACGTTTTACGAAAAAAGCACTTCCTCAGCTCCCACCCATTTCCTGTACTCTTCTACTGCTGTTTCCTTGTCTTTCTCCCCAGCTTTTCATCCTAACACTAGCTAGTTTTCTATTTTCCCTCCCATTTTCCAGAGCGGGAAACTAAATCTTTATTACCCTGCGATGTGAGGTACAGTTGAGTCACCTTTGTAATTAAAAAGCAGTTGATAAATAAATTTCCATACTGAAGAGCTAGTCTGACAAAGCCTTTGCAGCTTCTGTGCATCAGACGATGATGGGAAAATTAAATTGTACCTTCAGATAATCTCCACTGTATTCTCCCAACTCTTCAGAAGGGCTTTAAAAATTAAGTGATATAGTCCTGTACTGAAACTAACGCTTCCAGAAAAGTTAGTGTTTGTGTATAGAGAAAGGGAGCATAAACATTTCTAATGGCTTATTAGTTATAGTTACACAGAATCACAGGGGTTGGAAGGGACCTAACCCACATTCCCTAGAGAAGGTAAACGGTAAAGCATCCAGGCACTTATTTGCTGCTCCTCTGAATTCAGTGTTTGGGAAGAGGTAAGCATAGCTTCAACCTGCCCCAGCAAAGACAATTCATATTTCTCACAGACACACAGACTCATAGAATATCCTGAGTTGGAAAGGACCCAAAAGGATCATCGAGTCCAGCTCCCGCCTCCACACAGGACCACCCACCTCTTGCCTTGCAGGAAAAGCTTCACAGACTTATCACAATACCCTGATAACTTTTGCTGTCACTCGATAATTTTAATATCTTCCCTCTCAATCAGGTTTCCTTCAGTCCCTTCGAACAGGCTTCCTGTTCTGGAAAACACACAATTATAGGGCCATTGATTTGTAAGCTCAACTCATCTCACAGATGCAGGGAGGAAGGCTGCCAAGGCCTCTGCTGAGCACTCATCAGAAGCTCACTGGCATCTTGTCTTTGGAAGCTGAGTTCATATGAGCAATCTGTGCAAATTCTGGCCAGAAGGAGGTTCAGCTCAGTAAAAAGAAAAAGCAGATCATGTGCATAGGGCCAATGCCAGATGTCAAACTAGGTGTTACCACCGTGGACTCCAACAAGCCAAATGGGTATCAGCGGGAGCATACTGCACTGAGCTACTCTGAAAAACAGGCCATTTTATAAGAACCTCAGACAGAACATTTCCAGCAAGAAATTTTTTACTCTACCTGTTCCTGCACCTCAGTTTGGATATATCTAAGCATAAATGGTTATATAACATTTACTTACGTAACTGTTAGTCATCTAAACAGGTCGTTCATAGAGTTCTTAGTTAACAAAATTTTAGAAGAACTATGCACATAAGGAACATCATTCCCAAAACCTTCCCTTTGTTGAGAAGGCTGTGATCTGCAGAACTTTGAAAGATACTGGTAATGTACAGTACTGGAACTATTCTCCGACACAAAGACCTGTAACTAGAAGATATTCCACATGTATCACTTTCCAAGGCTTCAGTAATAGTACTATTAATTATATTTGTATTAAAATGTTTTCCCTTAGGCTTATTTTATATTCCAAAATGATTTGTGTCCTCTTTTCTCTGGATATTTCAGGTAAGTATTTTCTGTGCACATCCTACCTGAGGAACGCGGAGCAGACTTCCACTGCACATTCACTAAGCTTTTAGCAACTGAAGATCACCATACAGTAGATTTTAAGAACACAGAATTGCAGTTTAATGTAATTTCAGGAGGTATCAGAAAGCAATGAGTGGACTACACCTAACAAATGCCACAAAAGGAGTCTCAGAAAAGGAGGTGTTGCATTGCAAAGTGGAAGCACATAGCAAGCTGGAGCTGTGAAGAAAAACTGTGCAGTCTGCAGACTGAAGCAAGCTGGGAGACTGTACTCAGAGTTGCTCTACACCCGAAAACCCATGCTTCTATATACATTTTGAACTTTTTATTTCAATATTCTACTCCTGTTTTCATCTCTATCACAGAAGCCTAAATTATTACCACACTGCTTTGTACAACAGCTAGTTTTCCACCTTGCTATCATACTGCTTTCGGTTACTTTTGATTCAGATTCATTAATAACTCCTCGGCTCTATCTCCTAAAGGCTCTACAGGCAGCCTCCAGAGAGAAAAGAAAAACAATCATTTCATAATTTTAACATTTGAAAGTACAGCTTGTACTATCTACACCGCAGATCCGTATGGCCAGACTCCCTCAAAAGCAGTGGATATGAGAGGTAGCAATTCTACTGCAAGTGTAGTTCCAAAAATCTGGTTCTATTTAAAAGTTATTGAACAATCCCAGCGTGTGCTACTATTTCAGAATTTCCAAGAATTCACTCATTGCCAAGTCTCACAGGTAACAACATACAGGTGCCATACACTTAAAGAATCAATTATTTTGAAGTAGTCTTTATACTTATATCATTAAATGAGGATGTTAAATCATCTCAAAAATACCTCCCAAAGACACAGTAAAAACTGAATAATTACTAAGAACCTTGCTCATTTAATGAACAAGATCTTCAAATTCACTAGGAAGAATTACTTTGAATGTGCAACACACTTGCTTCAAGTACAAGAGATCTTCCTGTGTTCAGTTACTGAGACTGTTTAGGCACAGTATTAAACTACCTATAGCCCTCACTAAGAGCGACTGACAAAAAACCGTTTCTGAGGGCAACTGGAACACACAAACAGGAGATCACAAAGCTGTTAGCATATTTAAAATGATATTCTAGTGCAGAGGTAAGCAGCTTGCATTTTGAGGAGCTGAAGCACCTGAAAAAGTGAGTTCTCCCTAATATATCCAAGCATTTCAGGTTTTTAAGGCACAAATGTTTCCATGATTATGGCTTAGACTATTAAGAAATAAATGCCAATTTCAGTTCTAAACAAACTGACTACATGCAAATCAACACAAACAATGTGAATACAGCTTTCACTATTGCACAAGCACAACTAGTACACTTAGCGATGGATCTCACTCCCATTCTGGGATATGCAAAGCATGTAATTGGACATCCAATTTGAAGTATTCATAATAACCTAAAAACCAGTACTGTAATCATAACATCTCTCAGCTCTGAGCACTCACATGTATAATCTGAGTTTATATGAGACTTTTAGTCATCCTATAGGAAAATACAAACTCAGCTGTGTCAGGATGGAGTTTTGAAAAGGAAGGCAGGCAGCAAACACAAGGAAGAGGTACCAAAATGAAACTCTCTACCTTGCTATTCTCTATTCAAGCTTGATTTCCCCTCCTTCCCCTCTTCTCCTTTTTATTACAGTCTTTTTCCTTGGCCAAGCAGCTCCTCTCACCTGCCACATGCTCTGGTATTCTTACTCTGCTTTTATCTATTTTTGGCTCCAGGTTTGCTCCCTCATTCCTAAATTATGATTACATGACCCAATCCAGTGTTCATTTTGGTTCAGGAGAAGTGAGAGCAATGTGGAAGCCCATCGTCAGCCTTGGTGCATAACTGGCAACTGACAGTGATGCACAGGTGAGCTGCCAAAAAACTTGCCACTCCAAACCCTGGAGTGGTTCTTGACTATAAACTGGGGAAAAGAAAGGATAATTTGGAGAGGCCCTAAATAAGAGAACCAATTATAAGCAGGGGCAATATAGAACCAACTAACAAGAAAATCCTAAAGTACATAAATAGTCACACATTGGCAGCTTCAGCTACAATGGAGAACTGGTGGCTGTCCTCGAGTCATATAAATTCTGCTGAGATTTTACATAAACAGAATTACAGAAAACCCTTTCTATAATCCTAGCAACAAGAAACGTAAGGGCACTCCAATGAGGCTTTTTCATTTCCACCAATTCACACAATTTGATGCCACATTCATTCCTGCTAACATAACATTTGATCAAAGCAGAATGTCAGACAAAATTCTGGATGGAAGGCGGTAGAAGAAAGTAATTATTTATTTATGGAAGGAAAGGAAGAACACTCCTCTCAACAATTAAGAGCATACAACAAGGACGGTGCTGTCCCATTTATATCCTTTCATTAAATGAACACTTAAAAAGATAAATCCTGGGACCAGCCACATCTTCTAAAACACCACCACAAAGAATGATGCTGAACCAGTTCTTCAAGGCCTCGCACTCATCTCTATACATTAAAGAGGAAGCCTAAAAAGAAAAGATTAAATACTAAAGTCTACAAAGACCTTTACATCCTCCTGAGGTAGGCAAAACCTACATAAGACAACATTTTAGAGCCACCCACAACTGCCCTGTACTGCTTTCAGCAAGGTCTCAATAGCTACCTCATGGAACCCACAGCTTTCCTCCTGATCCACGAGCTATTCTGCTCAGGAAGGTGTACAGAGCCGAAAAGCCCCAGCCAACATTTATCTTCTGAAAGACTACGTCTGTGAACAAACGCCTTCTTATAGGAAAAAGGTCAAAACGAAAATACTACTATACTACCTGTTACATCTGTGAAAAGCCTCCAACCATTACAAGATCGTATTTCTTTCCCTTGATCCTATACGTACAAAATACTCTCACAAAGCTTCCCTATTCTGAGGTCTCATCACCTCATCCCAATCCTTCAGGGTTGCATTACCAGCACTTCTTGAGACCCCACTTCCCTGTTTTGCAAGGCACACAGCATGACAGCTCTTCTCCAGCGGTACTCCTCTTACATAAACATTAATAGCCACAATATGCCTTATACATGAGTTATTTATTTTAAAGATTTAGAAGTTATAAAGGAATCACTCTAAGACTACAGGAAGTCATATGCACAATGAGTATCAGACCACAAGAACTCCCAGGCCCCACAGCAAGGCTTGGGCACAGCCTGATTCACTCATCATCACCTCTGTCACACAACTCCACAGATGGATCCCTCTTATTCAGCAAGTTATTTGTGCCGATTCACGTTTTGGAAAAATCTGCATACGCTTCACTTCAACATTAATCTATTTTCCGAAAGCATCGCTTAAGTTTCTAGTGTAATAAACAAAAGCTTTCTCTAGAAACCTAAACGCATCTGCAAAAAAAAAGCAAAGTTCAGAAAAGCGGCACCTAAAACTTTGATTATTATAGCAATGCGACGAAGAGAGTCCGTACGCGACAGCAGCGCGCGAGTAGCACGTTAGCGGCAGACAGCACGCCCTTACTGATGCTGCAGGCCCTCTACGCGCTGAGCAGCAGCCCGCCCCGCTCCCCGCAGCACACGGCCGCAGGTGCCCCGGCCACCGCCCCGCAGGCCCCGGCCCTCCCGCCCCGCGATGGCGCCGTACCTTCCAGGCCAGCAGCAGCACGTTCATGATGGCCAGCAAGGGGCAGGGGCCGTTCTCGTTCTGGGTGATGACGGGCGTGTTCTCCTCCTTCCAGCGCACCCACTTGATGTGGTACACCGACTGCCCCGGGAAGCGCTCCTTAGAGGCGGCGAGAAGCTGCGCGCCCGCGGCGGGCCCGTCCGCATCGGGCTCCGGGGCCGGCACCCCCGGGGCGGCCTCCGCCGCCTCCTCGGCGTCGCTGTTAAGCTCGGAGCTGCTGGGGCAGCAGGAGTGCAGGTTGGAGAACGACTCCAGAGAGTCCAGGCTGTGGGACTCCTCCCCCGGGGGGCTGGCGGCCCCGCTGCTCCCGGAGCCGGCCCCCGCCGTGCCGCTCTCCGAGCCCGGCGCCGCCTCGGGGCTCTCCGGCAGCGCCGGCCCCG